>NW_025936313.1:79092-334884 GCF_000764305.2 Hyalella azteca | reverse complement strand
ACATCTACTGCACAGCCACATCTACTGCACAGCTACATCTACTGCACAGCTACATCTACTGCACAGCTACATCTACTGCACAGCTACATGTACTGCACAACTACGTCTACTGCACAGCTACATCTACTGCACATCTACATCTACTGCACAGTTTACGTAGAGACGCTGGTGGCAAGCAGCGATCTAGCACGTAGAGAAATGAGTGAGACTTAGTCCCAATATTGATGCACTTTCACCCTTGTGTGGGTGATCCTGACCCACCTTGATGGGTGACAGGTGCAGGTAGTGGAAGAAGACAGGCCGTGCAGCCTGCTGCGTCACGACGGCCTGCGACAGGCTGCCCTGCACCAGCGCTGTGTCCTGCGCTACCTTCTCAGGCTGCGAGAATTAAAATTTCGATTTTTTAATTCTAGGAAATTTGATTTTTATTTATTTTCATTTTTTTAATTCTAGGAAATTTGATTTTTATTTATTTCTCATTTTTTACTTCTTGGAAATTTGATTTTTATTTATTTTTCATTTTTTTAAATTTTAGGAAATTTGATTTTTAATAACGCATTATTCAAAAATTTAATTATCATGTCTGGTGCTTTGGGCTTAAAATTTCATTTTTTTTAATTCTTGCATATTTTATTTCAAACAACACATTATGCCAAAATTTAATATCATGCCTGATGCTTTGAGCTGGAAATATATTTAATGAATCTTACATTTCATTTAAAATAGGGAACCAGCTATCAATAATAATAATAATAATAATTCATATTACATACAATACTACTTCGAAACTACTGACAACTCAGATTTATATGACAATATACAATATGACAACTCAAATTTACAATAGGTTATATTGTATTTAATACTCTATTGGCTTGCAAAATTTGACTCATGTTCTTTTCTAGCTTTTTTATTTATTAAAGAAAAGTGGTTACCCCTATGGCTCGAGGAAAAGCTCCACATTTAATTAATTAATTAAAATTAGCTGGTAGAAATTACTACATTTTATAAATACGGATCCATTACCCATACTCAATGCTATTCCTACCTAAGGCTAATAGCCGGGTAACAAGCGTTACCGTCAGTAAACAATCTCTCTATTATTAAGGTAACCACAAGCGGTAAAGGCCTGGTAACAAGCATTACCATGAGTAAATTAAGTTAAGCACGAGCGGTATAAGCCTGGTAACAAGTGTTACCGTCAGTAACGCCCTGTTACCAAGGTAACCACAACCAGTATCAGAACTGACGGTGTAAAGCAGCTGTTGCACGTCAGTCTGAGGGACCAGGAGGGCGAGGAGGGCGCTAACAAAGGGCATCTCGACCATGACGTGGAACTCCTGCAGCAGCGCCGACACATACTTGTACTCGAGTAGACCTATACGCTGTTCTACTTGTACCATGCTCGCCTCGAACAGCGGCTTGGGCACTGTAAGAGTACAATATTTATTAAGTTATTTATGGTAATTGATAATATTAAGACAGTGATAGTAGCTAATTTTATAATTAAGATGTAATAATTGTAATTATTGTATTATTTTAATACATAATGTGTTAAGCACAAATGCATTCGATACACGCTCGCCTCGAACAGCTGCTAGGAAACTGCGAGGATACAATACTTTTTTTGTTATATATGGTAATTGATAATAATAATAGAGTGATTGTATTTAATTGTAAAATTAACATACAGTATTTCAATTAATAGTATTATAATACATAAATTGTGTTAGGCATAAAAATCCGATTCGCGATAGCCCAGAAAAGTGTCTTTGCGAACAGCATAATACTGAATTGTTACGTTATTGGTTCTTTTACCGAGCCAAACTAGGTCAATATGACCCACACAGTGTTGAATGGTGCATCGCCTTTTGGACAAAACCACACTCATTTTTCTGAGTGAAGGTTGCTAGGAGCAAATAGGTACAGGTGAACGGTGTTCAGTAATGAATATAATCAACCTACGTAAATTAATCCTGAACAAATATGATTAATTTAAACTAATAAAGTAATTATCAATCAATTAATTAATCAAGTGATATAAGTAATAGCACTGACCGGTCTCGTCCATGACGCTCTTGGCAGGCTTGACCCTGTAGAAGACTGTGGGGAAGAGCACGTCAGTGAGCTGGTTGTCCACCTGCAGCTGGTTCACCTTCAGGTGCAGGTGCCTGCGCTGCTGGTACTGCTCCACCTGCAGTGTTGGTATGTTACTGGGGGGCAGTAACTAGTTACCAGCTAGAGTTGCTAGTTACCAGCTAGGGAGTTACTAGTTACCAACTGGAGAGTTACTAGTTACCAACTAGAGAGTTACTAGTTACCAACTAGAGAGTTACTAGTTACCAACTGGAGAGTTACTAGTTACCAACTAGAGAGTTACTAGTTACCAACTAGAGAGTTACTAGTTACCAACTAGAGAGTTACTAGTTACCAACTAGAGAGTTACTAGTTACCAGCTAAAGAGTTTTAGTTACCAGCTAGAGAGTTACTAGTTACCAACTAGAGTTACTAGTTACCAAATAGACAGTTACTAGTTACCAGCTAGAGAGTTACTAGTTACCAGCTAGAGAGTTACTAGTTACCAACTAGAGTTACTAGTTACCAAATAGACAGTTACTAGTTACCAGCTAGAGAGTTACTAGTTACCAACTAGAGAGTTACTAGTTACCAACTAGGCATTTCCCAGCTACTGCCATAGTTGGTAGGTACCAACACGCATAGGATTCTTCTTGGCGTTGTATTCAACTTGTATAAAAAACAAAGGGTTATTAAAAAGTTTGAGTGTACAATAAAATAAATGTGATAGGGAGACATACAGGAAGCGTACGACATGGGGGAAGATATGGGGTAAACGTGCGGGTAGACAAGGAAAGACATGGGGATAAACATGGGTAGATATGGGGGTAGGCATGGTGTAGACATGGGGTTATACTCGGTGGTAGTCATTGGGGTAAATGTGATGGTAGACGCGGAAGTAGATAGAAGATTAGACATTGGGGTTGATATGAGGGTAGACTTGAAGTAGACACGAGGGTAGACATGAGTAGACTAACCTGCATCCAGAGACCAGGTTCGTAGGTGCGGATGAGGTGGCGGTTGAATGGTTTACGCACAACCATTGCGGCGAAGTCAACCTGAAGTCAACATGGATGATGGTTATAACCGGTTCTTAATAATTTGATGGAAATAGGGAGAAGTGGAAAGAAAATAGGGAAAATGGAAGGAAAATAAGGAGAATTGGAAGGAAAATAGGCGAGAAATGGTAGGAAAATAGGGAGAAATTGAAGGAAAACAGGGAAATGGAAGGAAAATGGAAAGAAAATGGGGAGAAATGGAAGGAAATAGGAAGAAATGGAAGGAAAATGGGGAGAAATGGAAAGAAAATAGAAGAAATAGAAAGCAAATAGAAAAATGGAAGGAAATTAGGGAGAAATGGAAGGAAAATAGGAAGTAATGGAAGGACAATAGAGAGAAATTGAAGGCAAATAGGTAGAAATTGAAGGATAAAAGGGAGAAATGGAAGGAAAATAGGGAAAAGTTGCAAAAAATCATCATTATGAAATTATTTTGAGATTTTTGTTAGCTAATTATGTGTCTTAAGAGGAGCGTCTGGCCAAAATTTTATCTCCGCTATTTACAGACGGATTTTTTTGAAACTTGGTACACATATGTAAAACAGAAAAATAAACGGTCTTTGTTCATGTTTATTTTTCGAAAAAAATGAAAGAAAACGTGAAATTCTTAGAAAACGGCCAAAAAGGGGGTACTGTATAAATCTATCTCATAGGATTTTCAAGCTACAATATCGAGACACATCATTCGGTGCGTAAAGACCATATCTATCGATTCGTCGTAGCTTTTCTCGAAATTCTAATTTTTGAGGATGGGGTGGGCATTTTTAGTAAATTTTTTGATTCCCCTCCCCCCTTTCGAATTTTCCCCCTCCCTTTTCAAATTATTTTCAAAACTATAACGAAATTGGAAAAAATCTCTCGATCTAGATCTCTTATTTGCGAATCGAACGGTATATCTCTCATTGCAGGATAGGTTTGCAGTGATAATAAGTTAACTGTTCAGGAGAGCGCGACTTAGTCCTGAGCGCCCCGAAATTGTCATGCAAGGTGGCAAGGATACCAGACAAGACGTTACTTGAGCTGAAATTCAGTCACGGGTGGAGGGAACGACTGCATCTGAAATTCAGTCACTCATGGAGGAAACGACTGCTTGAGCACCATCCCGAATGACAGCTGCCGGATAACTAAGGTGCAGCGTCTTCAGACCGTCCTTTTATGTACCCGGCTGGGAATTTCCGCCTATCTAAAATGTGAAAGAACTCCACCACCCTTAACCCTTACGCGATCTGTCGTGAAGGCATAAATCAACGTACAGAGATGACTTTAGTACCGTTGGATAGGTCAGAATGTCAGCTTTAAGATGAGGCTAAAACCGGAAAAGCCGAAATCCAAAATTTTCCGCCAGACGGTCCCCGACGGATGGGATCATAATTAAATGATAATTTTGCCTAAAGTGATCTACTACTAATGCTACGTCACACACTACAGGGATAGCGATCTACCTCTAGTATCTACCAAGACCTACTTCGAGGTTCGGAGCGACGATGACGACGGTAGAAGCACGTGGCCCCGCGTGGTCGGGTACGAGGTGTGCGTGGCAGTAGCGTTGGTACGCGGCCTCCAGCAGCTCGGTGTGGGAGGCGCTGAAGGGGCGCCGCTTCCGCCCTCCGTACTTGCGGTTCTCCCACACCACGCCTGAGCTGTGGTACAATGTGGTACTTGTGGTACCTGTTACTAGTAGGCATTGTGACTAAAAATACTGGTATGGGTATTAAATCAGAACTTGGTATTTGTACGACTAGTTACTAAAATTAAATAAAATAAACTATTAAATAAATAAAATAAAAAGTAGTACTTGTTAATTTGGATTTGTTACTAAAAATACTGGAATCGGTGCGGCTTGTTGCTAAAAATACTGGTATTTATACTTGTTACTAGTAGTGCTTGATAATATAGGTCATGTTACTAAAATACTGGTATTTATAAGGCTAGTTACTAAAAGTACTACTAGGTATCCTACACGAGCCATGAACCCACCTAGTGACGGCGTATGACTAGTTACCAAAAGTACCTACAAGGTATCCTACACGAGCCATGAATCGGCGTATGACTAGTTACTAAAAGTACCTACTAGGTATCCTACACGAGCCATGAACCCACCTAGTGACGGCGTATGACTAGATACTAAAAGTACCTACTAGGCATCCTACCCGAGCCATGAACCCACCTAGTGACGGCACTATACATGACCTCCCTGGCCAACACGTCATCCACCAGGGACAGTCCCAGTCTGCTGAGGGCGACGCTGACGTGGGACGTGACGCGTTCCTTGAGGTCGTCCCGTAGCAGACTATCCAGCAGGTCAAGGTCTTCACTGAAGACCAGCCAGCGCTGCCCCCCACTGAACAGGTCTGCAAACCCCCCACTGTTGCCCCCCGCCAGCAGTGTCAGCCCCACGTGCATCTCCTGTAGGAGGGGAGGGAGTCGGTTGAGTCGAGGACAGTCAGGAGGGTGAGGATGGGGCTTGAAATCACCTTCATGATGGGTCAAAATCACCTAAATCACCTTGACGATGGGGTCGAAATCACGCAAAATCACCTTTACCATGTGATACAAATCAGAAAAATCGCTTTGACGAACTGGAAAAAAACTCTAAAACACTCAGAATCAACTTGACGATGGGATCAAAATCACCCAAAATCACCTTGACGATGGGATCAAAATCACAAAATTCACTTTGATGATGGGATCAAAATCACGCAAAATTACATGGACGATGGGATCAAATCACCTTAACGATAGGAACAAAATCACATTAACGATGGGATCAAAATCACCCAAAATCACCTCAAAGATAGGAACAAAATCACGCAAAATCACTCTGACGATGGGTTTAAAATCGTCCAAAATCGCCGTTACGATGGGGTCAAAATCATCCAAAATCACCTTTACGATGGGATCAAAATCACACAAAATCACCTTTCACCCAAAATCACCTTTACGATGGAATCAAAATTACTTTGACGATGGGGTCAAAATCACCCAAAATCACCTTGACGATGGGATCAAAATCACCCAAAATTACCTTTACGATGGGATCAAAATCACCCTAAATCACCTTAACGATGGGGTCAAAATCACCTTAAATATGGGGTTAAAATCACCCAAAATCACCTTTACGATGGGATCAAAATCACCTTTACTATGGGATCATAATTGCCTAAAATCACCTTTACGATGGGATCGAAATCACCCAAAATCACCTTTACGATGGGATCAAAATCACCTTAACGATGGGGTCAAAATCACCCAAAATCACTTTGATGATGAGATCAAAATCACCCAAAATCACCTTTACAATGAGATCAAAATCATCCAAAATCACTTTTACAATGAGATCAAAATCACCCAAAATCACCTTTACGATGGGATCAAAATCACCCAAAATCACCTTTACGATGAGATCAAAATCACCTTTACGATGGGATCAAAATCACCCAAAATCACCTTTACGATGAGATCAAAATCACCCAAAATCACCTTTATGATGAGATCAAAATCACCCAAAATGACCTTTACGATGGGATCAAAATCACCCAAAATCACCTTGGCGATGTTATAAAAATCACCCGAAATCACCTTAACGATGGGCTCAAAATCGCCGCACTGGACGCAGAGTTTGGGTGCGGGCGACGCCTCAGCCCAGGCAAACTGCAGCATCTGATGGGGGAGCGCAGTGCTGCGGTGCTGTGGGTGATGCTGCTGCCATACTGACACAGCAACAGGCAGTCTGTTGATCAGCACGGCCGCAGCACTGTGCTCCTGATACCTGCAACAGAGAGTCTCTTCATAAAATTTGATGTATTCATAAATAAAAATAAAAATTTATGAATACGAAACCAACACACTCATTAAGAGCCAGCACCCCAACTCACCCATTAAGAGCCAGCACCCCAACTCACCCATTAAGAGCCAGCACCCCAACTCACCCATTAAGAGCCAGCACCCCACCTCACCCATTAAGAGCCAGCACCCCAACTCACCCATTAAGAGCCAGCACCCCAACTCACCCATTAAGAGCCAGCACCACACCCGCACCACCCTCGGCCTCCACAGTCTCGGCGTATACGCCCCCGTATGCGTTGTCTAGCCTGAAGAGCGTCGCGTGTAGGAAGTTATACGCTATGGGCGACGTGGTCTCCATGGTGCCACGTACACGTACACGTACACTACATGTGGTACAGTCCGCCCACAGCCCCTCGCACACTCCAGGCTCCAGGTCCTGTTCCATGGAAAAAAGTGCGGATTCTTTTAGTGAATATTATAATTGTATTACATGGTAAATTACAATAATCCACACAGGTCATATGCGCTGTAGAGAATAGAGATGTAAATCTAATAAATATCCTAATTGTATTCAATAGTAAAAAATAAAAACTACTAACGGTTCTGCGCCATATGAGAGTTAATCGAATATATTGCATACAATGTGTATAATATCTATTACTTATAATATACAGCATGAGTGCATGACTCACCTTCCATGTCTGAAGGCTATAATGCTGCAGCTGATGTCAGCATCACTCACCTTCCATGTCTGATGGCCATAATGCTGCAGCTGATGTCAGCATCACTCACCTTCCATGTCTGATGTCAGCATGACTCACCTTCCATGTCTGATGACCATAATGCTGCAGCTGAAGGCGATGTGGTGCGCGGTTCACCACTTTATAGAAAGGCGTAAATACGACGATCTTGGTAAGACTGTTAGCACTTAAACTGATGTTTACGTTGAGCTGATAAACACGTTCACTTCCTGTCCGCTGGTCCCGGGACCGACATGTTACGATCCCATTGCTCCCGACTGCATCGAGCGCAAATTTGTCGCTCCAGTCGCTGTCTTCGGCGCGCACACTGGCTTTTTTCTTGCCAAAAAATGCTTTGGATTTGAAGGAGAAAAGAACTGGGTCGTTGTTGCTGCGGCTGTGGTTGATGTAGTTGTTCGGTACGTCGCCCTGAGACAGCAAAATTAAAGTTATATTGCAAACTGGTGCAGTTTTTTTTGGTAAATGGGATAACACTAAAAAAAATTAATTAGTAATTTTGTCCGAATAGAGACCCACTATCTACTCCTTATTTGATACGGCATTTTGCCATCCAAATTGGTTCAGGATGAGCCACACAAGGGCAAAGGGTGCATCGCTATTTGGACAAAGTCTCACTCATTTATTTGAGTGAGTTGACTCAAAGGGTATATAGAGATCGTCAATAGCAAATATAATTAGGCTCGAATGGTTAAGATCATCAATAGAAATTACTATATAAATGGTTAAGATTGTACAAGGCTGCAGATCAGTTATATAATTATGAGGTCATTAATTGACTCCTAGATGCAAATATTAGCATTGATTTATTGCGTGGATTAGCAGAGTTCAAGTTCTTTATCTTTATAAAGAACTTGGATTAACAGAAACGTATTATTTTATTGCAATTTAGCCAGATATGATAATTATAGGTCTCCAAATAAAAGAGAATAGATTTATAAAAAACAATGACAGAGAAAAGCCAGAATTAGGCTATGGATATAGAATAATTATTAACATATAAACGTACGGGAAAAACGTATGTGTAAAAGAGTTAGTTATCAACAACGCATTCAGCACAAATGTGAAAAACAAGGAAAACGCCAAGTCAATTCAAAGGAAACGTTTTGAGCTCCGGAACGTTTTTATTGATGATATGGTGAATTAACTTGGACTTTTTCTTTTAAATTCATGGTGAAATTGCGATTTAAGCAAACTAAGGTTGAAAGTATTCAGCAAAAAATATTAAAATAATAGCGAAGTTTGTCATGCATTCAGCTTAGCACAGAATTTTTCGCGGAAAAGGCTCATTAATATGAACAAAAAACGGAGAACGAAGCAAAAAATAACAAACAAAATACATTATTACTTCAAAAATATATATCCTAAGGCAAACACAGCAACAACTTAAACATTGAGAAAAATTAATGAAGGCCGACTGAGCACACATACTTCAATACAAAGCTGCTTAAAACGGAACTCAAGTAATTCACATCATAAAACGGAACTAAAATAATAACTGCATAAAACCGAATTCAAGCAATTCAAGCATAAAACGGAACTCAAGTAATTTGTTACAAAGAAAAAGCATTAACTTTTTGGCGCAATGATAATACTTAGCAGAAAGTACGTGCATTGTAATGAAATTTGTGTAAAATATATGACAATTATAAAGGAGAAACAAGCGAAACCATTTGAATGACTTGTGGTAGAATATAACATAAGATAAACACACTTCAGAATTGTGAACTTTAATTATTTCGTCATTTGAATTCAATCTTGAACTTGTAGTCGCTCTATCCCTTATGAAAAATACACTTATTAAGAAATTAAAACGAGTCTAGCTAAGATATAGTGTAACAAAATTAAGAACAAAATAAAAAAAGTAAAAAATTTAATGAACAAAAAAAAAATTAAAAACAAATAGAAATGAAGAGAATATAAGTGAATGCTACTGAAGAGAAAAACTGTAATAGGGTACTGCATTAAATAGAATGAGGTAGCACCGACTCAAATAATATGAGTTTAAAAATTACTTTTAAAACACAACACTTCTAAAGAGGCCATGCAGTGTCTCCGATGTTACACATGTAGAAAGAATTTCTTATTTTATTTTTATCTATAAAAAAATTATTTGTCAACATATTTTTTAATTTGTAATTTTTAAAATTATTTATTCTGTCAATTGATTCAAGCACTGTATCGGACTTCACGCAAGTGTGCAAAATTTCAGATTGATTGGACAATTAGAAGCGTGTTAAATATAGATTATAAGATTTGAAGCAGACAAACAAAAGACAACAAGGAGTGAAGCTGTAAAGAGAAGTGTTGTAAAAATAAAACGTGATGGAATTATAATGCATATAATAACACTCATTCAAGTAAAATAAATTGCATAAATTTCTCATTTATGGTGTGTTTGGAATTTGACAAAACTGTTAGACTCTACTTCGAAGACAGAAGGCATCTACAGTATATGTAAAAAGAGTACATGTACAATTGTACAATATATTTTATAGTGAGTATATATATATGCGTTAGTGCAAGCTCTGCATATATAGAACAAACAGCCACAGTTTGTGCACACTCAAAATGAATGCGTTATATTGTCTAAATAGTGGCTCGTGCTCTGCACGTATCACTGATACGCAGTTTTAATGGGTCTATACTGTGTCAGGATGACCTACAGAAGGGCAAACAGTGCATCGTTATTTGGACAAAGTTACAAACTTATTTTTCTGAGAGAGTAGGCATGTACTGTTAGTGCAAACTCTGCAGGTAAAAAAACGGCAAAAACTTGTGCAGCAAAAAAATAGTTTTTGGTGTTTGTGCAAAAAAAAACCACAACAGTGAACATACCTTGACAGGCGAGACAGGGCTAGAGACGGTACTGTCTACCGAGCCCTCCTGTCTGCTGTCTATAGAGCTGACAGAGCTCACTGACAGACTTCTGTCAGGCTTATTGGACTTCTGTGCGGCGGCATGCGAAGCAGACAGAAATTGTGAGACGGAGTGACTGAGTAGACAGAAATTGTGAGACGGAGTGATAGAACAGGCAGATGTCATAAGACGGGTTGACAGAATAGACAGAAATTGTGAGAAGGGGCGACAGAATAGACAGACGTCATGTGACGGGGTGACAGAATAGACAGACGTCATGTGCCGGGGTGACAGAATAGACAGACGTCATGTGACGGGGTGACAGAATAGACAGACGTCATGAGACGGGGTGACAGAATAGACAGACGTCATGTGACGGGGTGACAGAATAGACAGACGTCATGAGACGGGGTGACAGAATAGACACACGTCATGTGTCGGTGTGACAGAATAGACAGACGTCATGTGACGGGGTGACAGAATAGACAGACGTCATGAGACGGGGTGACAGAATAGACAGACGTCATGTGACGGGTTGACAGAATAGACAGACGTCATGTGACGGGAAGACAGAATAGACAGACGTCATAAGACGGGGTGACAGAATAGACAGACGTCATGTGACGGGGAGACAGAATAGACAGACGTCATGTGACGGGAAGACACAATAGGCAGACGTCATAAGACGGGGTGACAGAATAGATAGACGGCAGGAGACGGGGTGACAGAATAGATAGACGGCGTGAGACGGGGTGACAGAGCAGCTTCACCCCAGTAAATAATCCCTAAACGATAATAACATATAATACAATGTAATAATAATATTCACTTTCCCGAATGCCAAACCCCACAAAAACACAGCAAAACATACCAGTTTATAACGCACAGACGTCAATTTAATTCAATAATAAAGTTCAATAAATATATTCATGTTTGACAAATCCTGATGTCAATTATATTTTGCAGCAGAATTTTTTTTCGTATATATATATATAGTCAGTGCTTCAAAATATAGAAAAATGCAACGAAAATTATTTCAACAGTTTTTTCAGCTCTCCACTTATTTCCTATGGCAAATTGATGCCTTCACTCAGAAAAACGAATGCATCATTTTTGTCCAAACAGTGACACACTTTCTGCATATAATTAGCCAGGACAAGTTGACCCAAACAAGGGCAAAAAGGGCATCGCTATTTGGAATAATTTTCACTTATTTTTCTGAGTGTTAGAGCTCTTTAGGACAATATGGCAAAAATGCAAGACTGCTGACTTACGCCTAAACAATATATTTAATATTTTTATACACAACATATTTTTTACACTGCATTATCAATGAAGCTCGCGTGGACCCTTTAATAGTTTCTGATTTAATATGCAAGATCCATGCTTTAATCTGTTAATTTTACTTGTATATTATAGATTCTTGAACTGATGATGGCGCCGGAAAAAGAAACGCTTTCGGAATTAACTCTACGTTTTTAATGCATTTAAATTCTTGGTGAACTAACGATTAAAGCAAACTAATGATAGAAGTACATATATAAAAAATGGTACCCTTTTTAATAGGAATAAATAGAAGTTATCAGGCAGAATATCAAATGCATACTTTAGCAATAACAATTCAAAAAAAGTGCAATAAAAGGCTAACATCAGAATATATATGCGCAGATGCCACAACTGAACACGACAAAACACACGCTTTTTATTAAATAAAAAAGTGAATTGAATTAGTATTGATAAAGCAACAATAATATTAACACGAATACGAATGGTCAGTTTTAAGCACAAGCTCCGTAACGGAAATAAAATATACATCTTGCCATTCACGAATGCAATGATGAATGGCCGCCTGACCACGTATGAATATGGTGATGAATGGCCACTTGACCACGTATGAATATGGTGATGAATGGCCACTTGACCACGTATGAATAGGGTGATGAATGGCCACTTGACCACGTATGAATATGGTGATGAATGGCCCCTTGCCCCTTGAAAGGTTACCACCACACACGCAGGCAGTTATGTCAGGGTACAGAAGCGGGTAAGCAGAACTCAGTTATTCCTCTACACAGCACTAACACATGATTTTAAAAACACAATTAAACTGAATATATGGTCAACCGCATGATTGTGCCCCCAGCTCCCCCCCATCCTGCCCGGGGGCGGCGCTCACCTCCCCAGACGAGCGGAAGAGCGCCCGACACACCCGCCCCACCCGACGCAACTTACGGCTCTCCTGGGGGCCAGCATGGCGGGGTTATATGGGGGACATCCAGTCCACATGCATCTAGTCCTCCTACACATGCACCCAGTCCACCTATATACACATGCACAAAGCTCACCATCTACACATGTACCCAGTCCACCTACACATATGCACCCAGTCCACTTACAGGTGCACAAAGCCCACCTACAAATGCTCCCAGTCGACTCTGAAATTGTTACAAAATGCAAGCAGGGACAAACTGCGATGAACATGTATAGCTTTTCTATGGAAATTATCAAGTTAGTACAATGATTTCTACGCTAAGAAAACACGGACTTAACAAGCATCCACCACACGAGCACTATACAAAGACATAATGCACTATATACGAGCACTATACACAGACAACATGCACTATACGAGCCCAATATGCACTATACGAGCCCAACATGCACTATACGAGCCCAACATGCACTATACGAGCCCAACATGCACTATACGAGCACAATGCATAGACAAAATGCACTATACGAGCCGAACATGCACTATGCAAGCGCTATGCGTTACAATACTGCGTTACAATCAAGAACGGTCTGAGATATGAACGTTTAAATTACCAGAGCATAAACATGGTGGCATGCAGGTTAATTTATGTCACGTCAACAAAATGAAACGTTTCACGATAGTGAAAATGTAATTGCTAATTAAATTACACGTAAAAGTTGTAGAAGGGATTAGTTCGAGTTATTAGTGACAAACCGCATGCGATATCATCGTATTTTTACTCTTTTTATATACTTTGCATGAGTTTTTAGGTTTTCTTCAAGCATTTCTTCCAAATAAACAAAAACATTTTCTATGTAGATTCATTATTTTCTTAGTACATCTTCTATTCATTAAAATACATTTCCACTGCATCTTGAATAACATTTTTTAAGCATTTTTAATAAATTTGCAATTTCTTCCATGCACGAGCATCTTCACGAATTATCGTACATTTTGCATGAAATTTCACATAATCTATAAATCATATTTCCCACGATTTTTTTATTGCATATTCAACGATATAATCCCTCGTCACATTCTAGCAAGCGGGACTCATATATACCTTCCCTCACTGGTACCCTCTAAATATGCTAGGATCCCAACTTTCAAGTTGGGACCTCTCAAAATAATTCGAGATCCCTCAAAGATCCCACGTTCCCTAAGGTTTAATTATTATTATTAGTTATTAACTAAAACTTAACCATGGTAATGCAAAAGCTGCAGTTTTTCAATCACAGTTGCTCTCAAGTAAACCAAATTCCCGACAGAAGGGCCGGCGAGAGGGTGAACCGACACAGACTTACTGTTCTCTCCTTGATATCACAGAAATTGTGGCATGTTTCACAAATGGCATCGCAGAAATTGTGGCACGTTTCACAAATGGCATCGCAGAAATTGTGGCATGTTTCACAAATGGTATCGCAGAAATTGTGGCATGTTTCACAAATGATATCACAGAAATTGTGGCATGTTTCACATATAACAAAGAAATTAATATTTAAACGATTATATCTGGAGACTTGAATCAAGATGCAGAGAAAAGACGACGTACTCATCTACCACCACCCACGCACAGAGGGGTACATCTACCACCACCGATCACCACAAACTGTAGAATATCATCTTGAATATTTTACTTTTGAAGCCCATACAATTCATACAATGTGAATGAATTTTAGACATATAATCCATCATGTGTTCCTTAGCAGAACTTGGACATTTCTGTGAAGGCGAAGTTGTCAGAAGTAGAGATAGAAATGGAGGTAGAAACAGGTAGAATGAGAGGTAGAAACAAAAAAATATTGAGGCAGATTTAGAGAATAAATATATATAGACAGTAGAGCTAGGAGTGATCGGGCTACAAAAATGATTCACGTAGGTTTTAGTGGTAGATTGTTAACAGTTCTGAATAACGAGACTGGAGTACATGAGTGGTGGGTTCAATCGCAGCTACCGTTTACGGTACTGGTCTGGCGGTTAAGCAAGGCAATATTGGAGCAGTGAGTTGCGTGTTCGAGATCGCAACAAGCTGTGAAAATTCGGCGACGTGCAGAATCAGCGACATGCATTTTGGCCTTGCGAACGGTGCCACCGCTAATACTAATTTACTATTACAATGAGTTACACAATGAGTAGTAACTGTTACTAAGATCTTTAAGATACCACGAGGTGAGAAGTACCCAGAGTTCGTTTAGGGACTCAAACCCACGACCATGCTGCAAGCACCACCTCTGACGGCAACCAAGCACCCTCTACCAGCGACACTGGGAAATGAACTGTGCTGCCCAAGGCTCGAACCCACGACTAACTCCTCTCAATCGGTGCCGCTACCACTGTCATACAGTGGCACAAACCACTGCGTTACAATAACGTATAAGTAGTATAAGTAAGAGTAGCGTATAAGTAACAGTAACGTTTAGGTAAGAGTAACGTATAAGTAACAGTAACGTATGAGCAACAGTACCATATAAGTAACAGCGACGTATAAGTAACAGTAACGTTTAAGTCACAGTAACGTATAGTAAGTAACAGTACCGTATAAGTGACAGTAACACACAAATAAGAATATCGTACAAGTACGAATAACTCACCCGATAGGTGAGATCAAGCCCGGTCTTATTAAGCATCCAGAAGGGGCAGTAGAGGGCCATGGTGATGGTGCCCCGGTGGGTGCTGGTGTGCACCCCCAGCTCGAGGGTGGACGTGGCGCCCCCCGTGTAGGTGAGGGTTCCTCCCTCAGGACATCCCTCGAACGTCCATACGTCCAGCACGGCAGGTACGGACTCGATGCTACGGCCGCACTTCCAGTTACGGCCGTAGTAAGATAACAGCTGAAGAGGGAAAGCAGGTGTGTCACAATTTGGACAAAAAGATCCATTAATTGGTCTGCGTGCCACAACAGCTGCAGAGGGAAGCAGGTGTCGGCAGGACATTACGCACTCAAGGAAATGAGTGAGACTTTGTGTATTAGCGAGGATTTATCGCCATTAAATAGATCAGTTTGATCAAATTTGGTCGTGAAAAAGCGCATATGAGTGCAAAGTGCGAAAAGTGTGACACAATTTGGACAAGTTGGCCCATTAATTGCTCTGCGTGCCACAACAGCCGTAAAGGAAGGCAGAGTGAATAAGCTAAAATTTAATCTACAGGGCTAGAATAGGAATGTTGAAAGCGACGAACAAAATGAACATACAAAAAAATTAATGCACGAAAAATGAATATTTAAGGAAGTAATATTCGAGAAAAGGAATGTTCACCTGCAGTTCTAGGTACCTACATGGCCCAGCAATGTTCACCAGCAGTTCTAGGTACATGGCCCAGCAATGTTCACCCTGTCTCTTATACACATCTAGATGTGTATAAGAGACAGGTTCTAGGTACATGGCCCAGCAATGTTCACCTGCAGTTCTAGGTACCTACATGGCCTGTCTCTTATACACATCTAGATGTGTATAAGAGACAGGCCCAGCAATGTTCACCTGCAGTTCTAGATACATGGCCCAGCAATGTTCACCAGCAGTTCTAGGTACCTACATGGCCCAGCAATGTTCACCTGCAGTTCTAGGTACCTACATGGCCCAGCAACTGTCTCTTATACACATCTAGATGTGTATAAGAGACAGGCCCAGCAATGTTCACCTGCAGTTCTAGGTACCTACATGGCCCAGCAATGTTCACCTGCAGTTCTAGGTACCTACATGGCCTGTCTCTTATACACATCTAGATGTGTATAAGAGACAGGCCCAGCAATGTTCACCTGCAGTTCTAGGTACATGGCCCAGCAATGTTAGTTCTAGGTACATGGCCCAGCAATGTTCACCTGCAGTTCTAGGTACATGGCCCAGCAATGTTCACCAGCAGTTCTAGGCACATGGCCCAACAATGTTCACCTGCAGTTCTAGGTACATGGCCCCAGGCTGGGCATAGGGCAGCTCTAGGACGACGCCAGGGGCGACGACGAGGTTGTCGCTGCAGTTGGGGGGCGTCACGACGAGGGGGAAGGGCAGCAGGTTCTGCAGCTGTACGCAAGGACGTACCTCCACCATTGTCAGGACGGCGTCAAGAGTCCTACGCGTCGTAGACTCCCACAGGATCTGTTCCACTTGGCAACTCGCCTGTCAACGGTAAAATTTCAATTATTGCATCCCTCAGATAAATAAGTGGGACTCTGTCTCACCGGTAATGACGATATTTCACTTAATATGCCACTCAGAAAAATGTGTGAGACTTTGACTTTACAACTCGCCAGCCACAGGTAATATTTAAATTGATATATCACTCAGAGAAATGAGTGGGCTTCAGTCTAAATAGCGATGCACATTTGCTCGCCTAGCGACGGCTATAATCTAATTCACTCAAAAAATGAGTGCTAGAGGGTAAATGTTGACTTGACAGCTCGCAATATTGTAGCAATATTATATAATATTAATAATAATATCATTGAAACGGCAATATTGTTGCTATTAACTAAATCGCTCTGAGTTGCGTTGCACAGAGATATTCAGAGCGGGCTATGTGAGGGGAATGTGAGGGGAAATGTGAGGGGAATGTAAGAGGGAAATGAGAGGGCAAATGAGAGGGCAAATGAGAGGGAGAAATGTGAGATGGAAGTGTGAGAGGGAAATGTGAAGGGTATGTGAAGGAAAATGTGAGGAAAAATGTTAGGGGAAATGTGAGAGGAAATACAAGGGGAAATGTGAGGGGAAATACGAAGGGAAATGTGAGGAGAAATGCGAGGGGAAATGTGAGGAGAAATACGAGGGTAAATGTGAGGGGAAATACGAGGGTACATGTGAGGGTAATTGTGTCAAGGTTCTGACCACAAAGTTGTAGTCATGTCGCTTGGGGTTGCTGGGGTTGTGAGGGTCGGTCTTGGCGACGCAGGTGAGGGGATGCAGCTTCTGAGGGTCGTTCTGTAGCCCTCGCCACACGAGGGGTAGTCGCGAGACGCTGTAGCCGCTCACGCAGAAGAAAAGCTCTGCAAAAATTATAAATTGATTCAAATAAAATCTATTCTAATATGCTAAAACTTGTGCTAACTTTTAGTCCAAAGAGCGCAACATGTTTATACATAACCATTATATTGTGATTAGAAAGAGGAATAATTTATAAGCAGGAATAACAGCGAAGAATACGTTTCCGCTACATGTTAATAAATTTTCATCATATTTTATGAGTTATTTACATTAATAATAAGCTATTGGCACAATATTATTGGCTATTTACTTAAGATAATTATTTCATACCTGCTGCAGGAGTGTGGGCCACAAGGCCCATTACAGAGGAATATCGGAGGGGATTATATTTCCGCTACATGTTAATAAATTTTCACAATTTTTTATGATCTATTTACATTATTAATTAGCTATCAGCACAATATTATTCTCTATTAATACTAATGATTACCTATTTGCATTATATTATTGGCTATTTGCACAAGATACTTATTTCATACCAGCAGTAGGAGTGTGAACAGCCCTAAGGGGAAGATAAGCCACCTCCCCAGGCGCGAGGATCTTGACGCGTTCCACTTCGTTGCCGCGCTCAGTCATGAAGTAAACCTCGAGCTTCTGCGTCAGGCAGTTGGCAACCTGCAATAACAACGACGCGTTCACTTGTTCTGTATTTATTGCAAGTTTTATTGAAATTCATTGAACACCAGAAAATTATTTTCGTTAATAAAAATTAATATTATTATTATTTAATGTGCGTTCACTTACCCTGCATTCTGTGCAAGTTTCATTGAAGTCCAGAAGGTGATTTTCGGTAATAAAATTATTATTTAATTATTATTTATTATTATTAAATTAATGTTAATTAATAAAACGTTGTAGAGGGCTAGGTTAATTATTAAGGATTAATAATGTATATTATCTTGATGTATGGTTTATAGGAAAAGTATGTATTTTAATTAGGATGTAAAAGTTGTAAGATTGTTTTAGAGAGAATCATAGCTTTGCTGACTGGTGTCGTACGAACGGATTCATTCGGATTTTAGAGAGCGGACAGTAAGGATCCTCCAACAGAAGCTATCAACACTCTGCAAGGTGCCCTACAGACTATAGAGAGGTGGTCCCAACAGTGGGGGCTAACAATTTCTGCAGAGAAGACCACAGCCATTGTGTTTACCAGAGCACGCCGAACTCCAGACCAACAGCTAATACTAAATGGCTTAAATCTACAATTTGTGTCCCAGGTCCGTTTTCTGGGAGTTATATTTGATCAAAAACTGACTTGGGGCTCGCACATAGCAAACCTCACCTCCAGATGTCAAGCTGATCTTCGGCTACTACGAGTGGTTGCTGACAGGCAGTGGGGAGCTGATGCCTCAACACTACAGCGGCTGTATGTTGATTAATCCGATCTAAACTTGACTATGCTAGTTTTCTACTAAGTCCAGTGGCAGCCACCCACTTACAAAAGCTTGACAGAATTCAATATGAAGCTGCACGCATCATACTTGGGGCACAGCGTTGTACACCTGTCGTAAAGTTGGAGGCAGAGGCAGACCTGATGCCTCTCAACCTAAGAGGGCAACAGATTCTACTGATGTACTGTGCCCGCGCCCTCACAATACCACGTCACCCAGCAAGACTCCTACTACTCAACTACCACCCCTATGAATTATATGAACACCTTACACGACCACTGCAGGCCGAGCATATCAGGGCTTTAGAAAATTCCAACTGAAGGCACAGGATATCCCCACAGTGCCCATGCAAGCACGAGACATCCCAGCCAGAATCAGAATCTTTGCCACACTAGCTGTACAACACTGTAGAGTGCTAGGTTAATTATTAAGGATCAATAATGTGTATTATCTTGATGTATATACGGTGTACAGGAAAATGATGTGTTTTGATGTATTTTACAGGAAAATGATGTAAGTTGTAAGATATCTCCAGCACTGTTCAACAAAAGCAAATTTAGTTCATGGGAAGCCTTTTGTGAGAAAACCGCTAGTGTATGCTGAGACGAATGCTCGTTTCCGGAATTCGGCAAGACCTCAGGTGGGGCCTGTGACCGGTGATTTAGCGTGTCGGCATTGTGGAAGACGGGATCATCTTATTAGCAACTGTAGAAAACGTCTGAACCAATGTTTTGCTTGTGGTTCTAGAGACCATTTCCTATATCAATGCCCGAATTATCGACGTAATTATGACGTCACCAACCGACCACAGCAGTCAGCGCCTCAGTTCGTTCATCAGCGATCTGCACATGGAACGGCGGGATCGCAGCGCATTCGCGAATTCTCGTGTACCGTCTTTTAACGGTTCAGCTCCGGCTCAAATGAGGTAAAGCGGGAGCAATTGCAACATGGAGCCTCATCAGGATTTTTGCGAAATAGATATGACGGTTTAGTTGATGAATTAGATGATGGCGATGCACCTTGCCAGCTTGATCGCCCAGTTGCTGTGGATGAGCCGCGACATTGTGAAGAACCTCCCAGTGAGCCGCGACGTTGTGAAGAACCTCCCTATGAGCCGCCCAATGAATGTCGTAAGGCTGCTACAGGCTCTAAAAGTGGTTCAGGCGAGTCAATTGATTCATTAGGCATGATTTCGTTTTCACAGCCTGCTAATTTAATGCGCTTGCCTTTAAGTGTTGGAGATGTTAAGGTTAATGTTCTTATTGATAGTGGAGCGGCAATGAATATGTGCAAATGTCATGTGTTAGTCAAGAGTAAAGTTCCCCTTATTAACAGTAACCCTGTTATGATTAAAGGTCTTGAAAGTACGCAAACCGCTTCTATTGGTCGCGCCACAATACCACTTAAATTTTGCGGCATAGTTTTAAATGTCCCAATGATTGTTGAAAGAATCGTAGCTTTGCTGACTGGTGTCGTACGAACGGATTCATTCGGATTTTAGAGTGCGGACAGTAAGGATCCCTCTATTCGGCCTGTATATGTCTTGTTCCAGATTGTCTCCGTGTACTTTGTAACCTTGCACAATTTTGTATCTCTGTTGTGGTGTTGGATTTTAAGTATATCTTGACCAGAAAAGACTTTTATTCACTACAACAGTTCATGCGAACCTGGTGGTCCACAACATAATGGTGCCGTGACTCTTGAACTGTTTTAATGGTGCAAGGTATTAGTAACCTGAGTGTAGACACGAGTGTAATTTTAATAGGTTCACTAAGCTGAATACTTTCTGTGAATAGGCTGTTTTCTGTGTGGAGGCTTGCCGGTACTGCTCCGCTGTCAGTGTATTCTTCTATAAGCAACATTTAGGTGTCCAAACTTGTGAAAGTTGCACAATGGCTATGAATGTGGATAGGCCACCAGTGGATCCTGACCTAGATGGTGGGCTTAACCAAGAAGAAGAGGAACAATTTATTAACGATAATCTGGTTTATATTGAAAATTTTCTGGACAAGCTGAAGAACAGTGAACAAAACTTGCCTGCAGCGTCACGTGAGCGAGTCAATGCATTCCGTAAAGAATGGGAAGATTTTTTCCTATCATCTGCTGGTGCGAGAAATCGACCATCTATAGAGTTGACTGGATCAGCGTCTGCTGTTATCGCATCTACGGGAGCTATTCCTAAACGACGTGTGCATGAGAAATTAGGGTCTACTTCTGCGACTCGCAGGGCACATGAAGACAGTAGTACGTCGAGTGACAGCAGCGAGGATACTGGTGAAAGTATCGTACCACCGCCTTGTTCAGCAGGACGACGTAAGGAATCTCTTGCACGGAAGAGCAGAAGATGGTCGGACATTATAGAGAAAATGGATACAAGATAAGTGCCATCGATAGATAATTTCAATGAAGAAAGTGGTCAGGCTCTAAATAAGTACCTACTGAGATTTGAGAGCTACTGTGACAGTAATTTTCGTGGTGACAGAGATACGTGTCTGGATGAACTGGATCGCCACCTGGAAGGTAAGACTCGTGATGCTTTCCGAGCTCTCCGCGATGTTGATGACTCCTATAGTGATGTGAAGCAAAAGCTGTGTGAATGGTATGATGATTTGAAAGAAGTAAGAAGTGAGAAATGCAAGATCAATTTTTCTGAGGCACGATATCAGCGCGGTGAATCCATGTACCTTTTTTGTGGTAGACTTGAGCGGCTTTTTAAACTTGCGTATCCGAAGAAGAAAGTCCAGTCGAGTAAAAGACTGATAGAAAAATGTGTTCACGCTGCGCCGAAAGACTTTCGAACTATGTTGAAAGCCCATATTAGGTCACAGAAAATACGCAATGAAGTTTGCACGTGGAAGTCAGTTCAGAAATGTGCTAGTTTGTTTGACGTTGAGACGGAGAAGGAAAAAGGACAGAAGAACGACAGTGACGAGATTGGAGACAATATTGTTAATGTACATCATCCACTAAATAAAAGAGATGTTAGTATCCAGCATTGTTCATCGGAAGCAAATTTAGTTCCTGGAAAGCCTTTTGTGAGAAAACCGCGAGTGTATGCAGAGGCGAGTGCTCGTTTTCAGAATTCGGTAAGACCACACTTGGGGTCTGTGACCGGTGATTTAGTGTGTCGGCATTGTGGAAGACGGGGTTATCTTATTAGCAACTGTAGAAAACGTCTAAACCAATGTTTTGCTTGTGGTTCTAGAGACCATTTCCTACATCAGTGCCCGAATTATCGACGTAATTATGACGTCACCAACCGACCACAGCAGTCAGCGCCTCAGTTCCTTCATCAGCGATCTGCACATGAACAGCGGGATCGCAGCGCATTCGCGAATTCCCGTGTACCGACTTTAAACGGTCCAGCTCCGGCTCAAATGAGGTAAAGCAAGAGCAATTGCAACATAGAGCCTCATCAGAATTTTTGCGAAATAGATACAACGGTTTAGTTGATGAATTAGATGACGGCGATGCACCGTGCCAGCTTGATCACCCAGTCGTTGTGGATGAGCCGCGACGTTATGAAGAACCTCCCAGTGAGCCGCGACGTTGTGAAGCCGCCCGCGACGCCATTTCCTATGAGCCGCCCAATGAATGTCGTAAGGCTGCTACAGGCTCTAAATGTGGTTCAGGCGAGTCAATTGATCCGTTAGGTATGATTTCGTGTTTACAGCCTGCTAATTTAATGTGTTTGCCTTTAAGTGTTGAAGATGTTAAGGTTAATGTTCTTATTGATAGTAGAGCGGCAATGAATATGTGCAAATCCCATGTATAAGTTAAGAGTAAAGTTCCTCTCATTAACAGTAACCCTGTTATGATTAAAGGTCTTGGAAGTGCGCAAACCGCTTCTATTGGTCGCGCCACAATACCACTTAAATTTTACGGAATTGTTTTAAATGTCCCAATGATTGTAATGAATGACGATTCTATTGCTTATGACATGATTTTAGGATATCCTTTTTTACGAGAAGAAAAGATTTCTGTAGACATGTGTAAACGTAAGATTAGTAAAATTATGAACGATAATTCAAGAATGGATGTTTATGTAACGGTGTCAAATGAGGTGTCTGTGGTTGTTGTGGAGAATATGCCAGTGTATGCCTCTGCTAATGTTGAGATTTCCAAGGCGGGAGTGGCAGTTCCCATTCATGCCGATTTAGATTGCCTGATAAAAGATAGTAAACAACTATTTTATTTTGAAGGTAGAGTTCAGGCAGGTAGTCAAAGTGTTGATGGTATTATTTCAGGTGAGTTAGATGCCCCAGCAGTAATTTGTGCTACTTCCAATCATAGGAAGAGGATTTCCAAGGGCATGTATCTTGGTAGGGTTTCGACTTTAGTTGAGTTAGAGGGTACGGAAGAAAGTGTTAGTTGGACTCTTGATAAGGTTAGAGAGGAGATAGTTCTATCAGATTCACTTCAGGAGTGCGAGAAGATGGTTGTTTATAAAATGTTGCACGCTACACAAGGTGTTTTAAGTAAATGGTGAGGATGATATAGGTAAAGCAATAGTAACTCCGCATAGAATAGAACTGACCGAGCATACCCCAATATGGCTACGACCTAGGACTTTTTCAGAACCGATAAATCGAGAGATAGATAGGCAATGTAAAGAACTGCTGTCGTTAGACATCATTGAGTACAGCGACTCTGATTGGTCTGCTGCAGTTGTGCCAGTGCGTAAACCGAATGGCGAGTTGCGAATGTGTCTAGATTATCGTCAATTAAATAAAGTCACTAAGCAAGAGAAATTCCCGATGCCGAATCTTTCAGAGTCCATATACAAGGGTTATAATACTCGTTTCTTTACTAAATTTGACTTAGTTCGGGGATATTATCAGGTACCAATTCATGAGGATAGTAGAAAATTTACAGCCTTTAGCACTCCCCATAATCACTTTCAATTTAAGCGTTTATCCTTTGGTTTGCAGAATAGTGCAATAGCGTTTCAAAAAACAATGCAACAGGTTTTAGCTGAATTTTGTTTTCGGAATGTAATAATCTATATAGACGATATTTTAATCATGACAGAAACTTTTGATGAACACGTGAGCCTTGTTGAGAGGGTGCTTATGACTTTGAAAAAGAATGGGATTAAAATTAAAGTTAGCAAGTGTGAATTTTTTAGGGAGTCAGTTATGTTTTTAGGTCATGTGATTAATAGAGATGGGATTAAGAAATCGCCAAAATTTTTAGATAAGATTTTGAATTACCCTAAACCTAAGACAGTTACAGAATTAAGGCAGTTCCTAGGCTTGGTTAATTTTCAGCGTAAGTTCATAGAGCAATGTTCCGTAGTGGCGAAGCCTCTTACTGATTTAACAGGTGGACCTGAGAAACAGGTGCTGGAATGGACGCCAGAAATGGATAATGCCTTTGAATCTTTGAAAGAAGCCTTACTGAAAGATGTTGCCTTAAATTTCCCCGACTATTCTGATGGTGTAGAGAAGCTTGAACTTTTCGTAGATGCTTCTAGCCTTGGAGCGGGTGCATGCTTGATGCAAAGGCAAAATAACATTTATAAAACCATAGCTTATTCGTCCATGACATTTGACGCAGCGCAGAGAAGGTATTCAACCATTGAACGGGAATTAACGGCAATCAGGTGGGGTATTAAGACATTCAGATCTTTTTTATTTGGTGTTTCATTCGTTCTTTTTACCGACCACAAACCACTTCTGTTTTTACACAATATGGTTCGAGAAAACTCGCGTCTTATGAGGACTCTTAATGAACTAGCGGAATTTGATTTTATTATACGGTATAGGCCTGGTAAGCATAATGAAGCTGCCGATGCTATGTCGAGAATTATGAAGGTGACAGACGAACAGGAAGAGAATATAAGCGATGAATGTGAGTTGCCTGATGGTTTACATGTGTCCAAGCAGATTGAAGGAGGAGGCAATTCCTTGTTTGAGTCGCTGCTTGTGTGTTTGAAGGATGTTGAGGACAGGTTAACTGTCAAGGTACCAACTACGACACTTGAACTCAGAGTGAAATTAGTGGAATTTTGGGAAAATAATCCTAAGCAATTTAACGTCAAACTCAACAGCGAGTTGAAGAGAAGTTTGAATGTAATGAAGCGCTCTGGGCAGTTGCCTAGGGTAGAAATAATTTTAGTTGCTTGTTCTCTTTTTAATGTTGAAGTCCATGTTCATTATGGTGCTCAGTGGCCCATAGTTTATAAAACTGTCCCGGATGTGATGTTGCCCGTGCTACATTTACAGTGTAAAGCTGGAATTCATTTTAATCCTGTGCATGACCGAAAACAAAGATATCAAGTTTCAGAAATAGGAGATAAAAATGTCAATTATTGTTTCGTAAATGATGTCGTTGTTGATACAGGTGTGGCGACCAAGCCCGATAATAAACGTATGTCCGTAGACTGCAAGGTGAACCGATCAAGTGTACAAGCTACATGTAGGGTGGCCGCCGAGGGTGTCGAGTTTTGTGCTTTGGTTGACACTGGCGCCCAAGTTAGCTTGATTAGTGAGGATACAGTAAAATTGTTGCTAGAAAATAACCGATCGTTGAACATCACCAAGTTGGATGGTAAATTACTAACAGGATTAGGTGGAGTAACGACTAATGTGCTAGGATATGTGGAACTAAAAATTGACGATTTCCGATAAAAATTTTCCTCATGCAGTACCATTTGCGATTGTAAAGAGCTCAGAATTGCCGTATTGTTGTATTTTAGGATCTAATTTCTTAATTTTAAATAAGGTGACTGTTGATTTCAGGACATTTTGCTTAAGTGTTAGAACCGATTTGACTTCATTTGATGTAGATTGTAAACAAATAGTAGATCCAATTTCATGTTCTCGATGTATTCATGCGATGACAGTGTGTTTTGCTTGTGTTTTGCTTGTGTTTTAGACTCAAGGTCTGATATTTCTGATTCAGATGACCTGTCAGAGACCGATTCATACATCGAGGGTGTGCCATTTTTTTCGGGCAGTTCGACAACTAGATTGATAGCTATGCAGAATGAAGATAGGGTAATATCTTATCTTAAAGGCAAGATAGTTGAACAAATACCGTATAGATTATGTGAAGGAAATGAGCTTAGAATTTTTCAGAGCGCATGGCGTAAATTTCGAGTCGCTTCTGATTTGCTTCTGTACGACAGAGGTGTGGATTCTATTCCGGTTGTTCCCTTCGAGTTTCTTGTAGAGTTTCTATTGAATTTGCACACAAAGATGGCGCACATTGGCAAGCATAAATTGTTAAACTTAGTTTTGGATAAATTTTACCACCCATTAATGAAGAAAATAGTTCGTGATATTACTCGTACGTGCAAGCATTGCCAGTTATTTAAAGTTTCATCCCAATTGAAGACTCCTCCTACTATTAAAATAGTTGCTAATTCTCCATTTGATTTGGTTGCAATTGATGTCATGTTATTTCCAAAATCATCGTCTGGTCATGTCGCAATTTTAGTGTGTGTAGACCATTTATCGAAGTTCCTTTACGCTGTACCCATGAAAGATAAGAAGGCAACGGCTGTTTGTGCTGCGATGACTAATCTAGTTTTTCCGGCTATGGTAAAGGTGCCGAATCGGATACTGAGTGATAATGGTCCAGAGTTTCGGTCCTTAGAATTTGAACGCATGTTGTCGGAAAGGAATATTGTCCATGTGTTTTCAACTAGATTCAGATCGCAAAGTAATGGATTGGTTGAGCGATCGAACAGAACTATTGCGGAATTGGTGAAGGGAATTGTTAATGAAAACCCTATCTCCTGGAACGTTGCTTTACCGAAAGCGGTAGTAGTTTATAATAATACATGGCATGTATCTTTGAAAATGACTCCGTCAGAGTTTATTATGTCAAAAGCTCATAATTGTAATAGCGATTTTCCTGTAAATGCAGACCCGGTGACTAACTGGAAAGATGCTCATCCGAAATTTGAATCATTTCCATTAAATCAGAAAGTCGTTCTTAAAATTCAAAGGATAGGTAATCAACTGCAGTATAAATTACAGCAGAAATTCTTAGGACCATATGTTGTTACAAAAATTCAGAGTAATGGCGTTACATACGAGATTTCGGATGGTGAAACTACTGTGAAGGCACATCATAAGCAATTAAAACCCTGGTTTGATCCGCCTAAATATTTACTTGACTTGGATGTCTCGAAAACCGCAAATATTGTTCCGGTTTGTGATGTCGATGTGGATAGTAGCGAAGATGAACAATGCTCTAATGTACGGGTAGATTGTATATCGTCTACGGATGGCGAAACAGAATGCGATAATCTTGATGTTGCCTATTGTGTACGATAATTTAGGGCAAATGTCTGAAATTGTATCTTATAAGTCTATTTTTAATCGTAGGAATGTGCTAGAGTTTAAATTGCTTGAAGATAAATATTCTTATGTTTTACTTTCTACTCAGCGAATAGATTTTAACGACGACCCGATTCTGGAACAAAGTGCTATAAATTGGAGTTTTGATGATGAGGATGCGGAAGTAATGTTGAACGGTAGACCTGTCGACAATCAATGTAAAGTATCATCTCCGATGTTCATGTTAGACAGGAATGTTTTAGATATGACTGACCGTTTCTCGTCTATTGGTGCTTGTGAGTCGCGACAGACTAATAGTTCATTGACCGGCGACTCTAGTTTCTTTTTATGGCTAGAACAATCATTGTCAGTGCAAGAAGAGCTTGTAGATAGGATTAGTACAGTGTCGCAAATCTTGAATGATGCGTGGGTGAAAGATGTTTCTGATGTATTGGCGTCGGAAGATGCAAGCGAAAGTGACACGCTATCTAATATTTTATCAAAAATGAGTAGTCATGTGAAAAGTGTTAGAGAGAATGTAACAAATTTTAGGTTGAACAAAGACACTTGGCAACGTAGAAGTCCGTTAGAATCAAAAGTGAACGATCTGGTTATCAACGAAGCATCTGATGTATTGTTGGAACTACCTACTGATGCGTCCTTGTATCGCAGGACTACACGTTCTCATGGTCCAGTGACCGAATATCCACGGGTACAACCAAGTACACTAGAGTATAAGATGTACACCCGACTGCGATGTTTAAAATAATTGGTACAAATTTATTAGAGCTTGATGTTTAGCATGATTTTTAGAAACGGAGTTCATTAATAAAAGAACTAGGGGAAATAATCCTGTTCATTTTGTATTGTAAATAGTGTATAGATATACGTGATTCTACACAAATGCTCTTGTAATGTGTTTTGATAAGTTTTTTTAAGTGCAATTGGGTATTGCACTTGGTGGGGGGTTATATGTAGAGGGCTAGGTTAATTATTAAGGATTAATAATGTGTATTATCTTGATGTATGGTTTATAGGAAAAGGATGTATTTTAATTAGGACTATAAAGTTGTAAGATTGTTTTAGAAAGAATCGTAGCTTTGCTGACTGGTGTCGTACGAACGGATTCATTCGGATTTTAGAGTGCGGACAGTAAGGATCCCTCTATTCGGCCTTTGATGTATGGTTTATAGGAAAAGGATGTATTTTAATTAGGATGTAAAAGTTGTAAGATTGTTTTAGAAAGAATCGTAGCTTTGTTGACTGGTGTCGTATACGAACGGATTCATTGGGATTTTAGAGAGCGGACAGTAAGGATCCCTCTATTCGGCCTGTATATATCTTGTTCCAGATTGTCTCTGCGCACTTTGTAACCTTGCCCAATTTTATATCTGTGTTGTGGTGTTGGATTTTAAGTATATCTTGACCAGAAAAGACTTTTATTCATTACAACAGTTCATGCGAACCTGGTGGTCTACAACAATATGAATCATTGGGTTATTTTAATGAGCCCCATGGCACCGTTGGCACTGCGATGGAGAGCCTCCAGAGGCCGCCCTCGCACCACCTTCTTCGAGAAGCAGCCCTTCGCCACGGACCGTACCGAGTTGTCAGGTAAGCCCAAGTCCGACATCTGAAAACATTATTTTCTGTTATTTTAATGTTCCCAAAAATACTGATTCACAATTATAATTACAATTACACAATTATAATTACAATCCACATCAGTGAGTAAATTAACTACTCGGAAAAATTAGCAAAATTTAAGTTCTTATTTGATCTCACGGAAGTGAAGAGTCCCAGGTCCAGTAAGGTGCCGTCGCTGCCTACGTCGTGGTCGGTGCTCGGGTACACGCATACGGCGGTGCCAGTGTACTGAGTCCCGCTGTTGTAACGAGTAAATTTATACGTTAAAACCTATCATTGAAGTTATGATGGGATTTTCATTGTTTTCATAGGTAACTTACTCATAAAATCTTCAGTGGAAACCTATACTTTTTTTACCCTCTCCCTCGTGTTAGGTGACTCCCGGATTGAGCGTAAGCTCAGTTATTCACCGCAGTTGTCGTAGGTGATATGCTAAAGGAAAATTCGAATATTATTTTAATTAAATTGTTAATTTATGAAGTATTATCGTTCTTAACGCTCTTGACATATTCAGATTACTAGCAACCAGCGCAAAAGATCTATTTTCTTACGTGAAGAACGTCCAGGGCGAACGTCCCGTGAGCACCAGCGATGAGCCATCCGCGTCCATGTAGTCCAGCGTGCCGGAATTTGTTTCACCCCAAAACTCGGAGCCGGTGAAGGTCTGGCCCTGATACAGCGTGAAGCTGTCGTCGTTGAGGCCGTAGGGACTTCCAGCATAGCGCAGCGATGACGTCTGACCAGCGGAAATATTTAGACAATTTTCTTGAAACCAACGGTGAGTGACGAATGTTGCGTTGAAGGTGATTTTTTCGCTATGATTACATAACGAAAAAAATGTATATCATATTATTTCACAAAAGCTGCTGATAACGTTCTCCAACACCGAAATTTCATTGCTAGCTGAAATTAATAACTTTATGTACGTAGGTTATGTCAATACTAATTCGTATTAAGTCATCGCACCACGTCAGCGTAGTCAAGTGGGAAGTTGCCGCAGTATTCGATACCGTGCATCCAGTACACCGCCCCAGGCGCCTGGTTGTACTGCACTTGTTCGTAGTAGAACCACCTGCCGACACGATAATAATTAGTTAGATTTTGGTGTTCTTCGCAGTTATCTGCGTACGATTTAATTGAATTGTGAATTACACAATTTGTACCTATTTATTATATAAGTCTACTTGTATAACAAATGAGATTTTAATTCGTAAAGTCTCAATTAACTTCTCAATTTAGAAAGAATAATTTATTTTTCAAAATATACAACAACATCCTGACGATGTGCTTCTGTTTTTTTTTCATAGAAATGGCAAACAGTTAGCCGCATAAAAAGCAGTTATTATCCGCACAAAAGACATCTCACTTCTTGTTATGAGTAATATTTTTTTATTCGCTACTGGACTTTTGTGTTGCTGAAAGTCATATGCGATATGCATGTTGATATCTCTGATGACAGAGCTCGTCAGGTGTTTATTTACAGATAAAAATGAACGGGAATTTCGCTCACGTTGTTATCGCACTGGACGAACACGCGGCTTTGGAGGGTATCGTGTATGAGCAACCTCTGATAACTGAATTTTTATAAACGTTACTTGACAGCCATTATAGCTCGTGCATTTTAATTCGTCTATTATGACGCATTTGAAATTAAAACGAATCTATTCTTTAATCAGAATTATCTTACGTTATCGGGCTATCTAGACAGAACATTACTGGGCCATTAACATTATTTTGTAGACTTTTAGTCACTAAAATCTTTCGCGGTACACATGCTGCTGGTGACGTTATCAAACATTGATACTCTCTATGACAGTTGTCATGCGCTGCTGGTGACGTTATCAGACATTGACACTCTCTATGACAGTTGTCATGCGCTGCTGGTAACGTTATCAAACATTGACACTCCTGTCTCTTATACACATCTAGATGTGTATAAGAGACAGGAGTATCCTCGGGTACAACCAAGAACACTAGAGTATAAGATGTATACCCGACTGTGATGTTTAGAATAATTAGTACAAATTTATTAGAGCTTGATGTTTAGCATGATTTTTAGAAGCGGAGTTCATTAATAAAAGAACTAGGGGAAATAATCCTGTTCATTTTGTATTGTAAATAGTGTAAAGATATACGTGATTCTACACAAATGCTCTTGTAATGTGTTTTGATAAGTTTTTTAAGTGCAATTGGGTATTGCACTTGGTGGGGGGCAATATGTAGAGGGCTAGGTTAATTATTAAGGATTAATGTGTATTATCTTGATGTATGGTTTATAGGAAAAGGATGTATTTTAATTAGGATGTAAAAGTTGTAAGATTGTTTTAGAAAGAATCGTAGCTTTGTTGACTGGTGTCGTATACGAACGGATTCATTCGGATTTTAGAGAGCGGACAGTAAGGATCCCTCTATTCGGCCTGTGTATATGCCGTGTTCCAGATGTCTTTGTAACCTGTCTCTTATACACATCTAGATGTGTATAAGAGACAGTTCTATGACAGTTGAAATGCGCTGCTGGTGACGTTATCAAACATTGACACTCCCTATGACAGTTGAAATGCGCTGCTGATGTATCGACAGATCCTCAATCGAACCTTTTCACACTCCATGACTGTTGACAAGCATTGCAGGTGACGATATCGATTAATTATGTACTCACACTCCAGTTTGACAAGCACTCCTAATAACGTTGTCGAAGCCATACGCTGCCAGATCAGGCACGTAGTCGAGGAAGTCAATGTAGTATTCGCTGCTGTCGAAGCCCGAGAAAACTCGAGTGAATCCGGGCCCCGGGATTTTCGGTCTCTCTATAGGCGGCATAAAAGATATTCATTATTTTAACTTTTCGGATAATTGTGCTAGCATTATTCAGAACAGCGCTGATGTTAACATTGACTTATGGGACTAATATATAATACTTTGACCTTGTTATAATGCGGATTTTTTAAAACAAATAACCATCTTTTATCTCTTTTTCTGAAACGAAGCAGCCACTGAAACGAAGCAGCAGTAAAATGATATTTTGCAATTTGCTCGTGAATTTGGCAAATTTTGCAATTTGCCAAATGTATCTAATGTAGCTATTATGATGTACGTGACAGTCAAGTGTTCATTATATAACCGTAGACTTTACATTATATAACGGTTTATAACCTATATTATATAACTGTATATTGAGTGGAATTGAAAATATATTACATTTGATCGCCATGAAACGTCGAAAGCACATATTCTTACTTATATATCTGGACTGCAATAAATGTACTGTGACCGTATCCTGATAGAATTACTATGTCCTACCAGTACTGCAACCATAAGTTGACAGAAGTAAAAAGTCCTACTATGTATATAGTCCTGCAAACATCGTGACAAAAGTAAAATGATTCCCACAGTTCTGCAACCGTATCGTGACAAAAAAAAAAATATCCCCCCAGTTCTGCAACCATATCGTGACAGAACTATAAAATTCCACCCTTTATTTAAATAAATTTAAAATATATAATGTAACTGCCTCTAACTTGAACAGCATTCGTTACTTAAACAAAAATATAACTGCATTAAATATCAATATAATAACATTAGTTGTGTCAGTTTTGAAAGTCATGACGGGTTTTTCTCTTCCTCTCAATTGTCAAAGCTTTGAGTGGAAAATGGCAAGAGTATACAAAATTCGTGATAGTGCAATATTCCCGCAAATGTCCGTGTTCTACGCATCACAAAAATGCCTCTAGTCGAATGACGATTGGTCAATTGAGCAATTGAAATTTTATGTTGGTACTCCCTCAAATATTTTTTTCAGCTCAGAATAAAAAATTGAATTCTTTCTATACAATATGAATCTTAGGCTGTTGAAAAGCTGCTGGTAATTCAAATCGATGAAAATAAGAATTTTAACATGTAAATAAGTCACTCGACTTTTCATGAAAATTTCTACAACTGACCTTTATTGCTGCCTTGCGAAGCCGAGCTCGCAGCTACAAGAGCCAAAACTAGTACAAAATTAGGCTTCATGTTGATGCACTTGTAACAAACACTGTTCAGTAACTCGTTAAGACAGTACATTGAAACTTGCTTTATAGATGTGATCGGAGGAACGACATGGGAGAGCCGTGACAGCTGCCGATGTCCCATGAAGCAAGAGGCTGGGAAAATGGACACAAGAATACCCACGCTTCAGATATGCAAGGAGGCAGCTACCCAGCTAGGAGTGTGACTCGTTCGGGGTCAGAAAAGATTTAAAAACCGTATGAAAATGATATCAGGGGCCCAATTGCACGTTTTTATTATGTTGTGGTATGCAAGAAATATTTTAATATATATTTATAATGCAATTGTTTTTATAATGTGTGCAATGAATAGTTTATCGTGCGCATAAAGATAGATACTGGGTGGTAGGAGTATGTTCGAAGAAATAGTTGCGTTTAAAACAAAACTTTAGTAAAACAGATTTATACGTCTATTATATCTTACTAGTACACTTGAACAAATTTCAAATTTTTATGCATGATAAAACGTGAATGCAAAAATGTGTTGTTCAGCCCTTATTTTCCTGTTTTACGGTCGGCATACGCGAGAAGTTGCTTGATGGCGATCTCTGACTTATTATGTGCAATTATTTAATCTCAAACTCAAGAATTTAGATTGATAAACACGCGTATCTGATGACGTTATCGAGTATTTAATTATATAAGCAGTTCGAGGACCGCTGCTCGTAAAGTTATTGAACATTTGAGTTCCCATGAGCAGTTCGAGACTCGATGCTGATGAAGTTATAGAACATTCGAGTTCATATAAGCAGTTTTAGACTCGCTGCTGATGACGTTATAGAACATTCGAGTTCATATAAGCAGTTTGAGACTCGCTGCTGATGACGTTATAGAACATTCGAGTTCATATAAGCAGTTTGAGACTTGCTGCTGATGACTTTATAGAACATTCGAGTTCATATAAGCAGTGGTGGGCACAGCTAACCTAAAAGTTAGCTTCGATAACCGCTAATCCGCCAACTGAAAAGTTAGCTTCGATAACGCTAAACCGATAAATCACCAAAAAATGTAGCGGAATTTGCCGCTAACCGCTAACTTTTAATATATAAATTTAGATTTCGTTTAATTTTTTTTTGGGGGGGAGGAACTCTGAAAAACAGGCCTAGAGAGCTGAACTTTCAGCCATGAAAAGGAGCTTTCCAAAAAGATGTAGCATGCTAAGATCAGATGATGATCAGGATGTACGTAACATAAATAATTAAATGAACAAATGAAATTAGGCAGTAGTTGACATTCAACATACAGTTTATTAAACGAATAAAAAATATTAAGGTTACACCAGGGTTACACACTCCTTTTACTTCGGCTTGCTCTTCGCCTTCATCTCCTCGAGGTGATGATTGTTGCCCTTCATGAACATCAGCCTCTCAAAGTTGGCATCTGACAGGGTGGCTCTCTTGGCACTCAAGATGTCCTTGCCTATGGAAAACAGGCGCTCAGCTGCAGCACTGGATGGGATGGCTGTGTTGTACTTAACGAAAAGGTTCATCAACACCTGCTCGCCCAAGAAGGCAACGTCAGTCAATTCCTCCTTCGAGCTGCTTCCCAGTCAGGTCTTCACCAAATTCTGTGCCTTGGACTTCAGTGACCCGTGGCTCCTCCTGCACCCCATGGGCTGAGAAATGCTGCTGAAGAAGTCATCTCCCCCATCCTCGTCATTGCTGGTGGTGCTGCTGCCCTCCTCAACGGTCTCCCTCAGGGCTGTCTCCACGGCGGCCTCCATGGCCTTCTGTACCCTGCTGAGATGGCTATGGTTATGCTTTTCCAGCCAGAACAGGCGAAACTTAGGGTGGAAGGCCGCTGCCAGCTGGCACTCCTTGTCTTCTAGGAGGGGCCCAGACCTTTTCGTGATGCCTGCCAGCATTGCGTCCACCAGAGGACTGCAGTATAGGTGTGGGCGTGGCACATGGCTTACGATATTTAGCATTAAATCAGAGATTTTTAAACATTTTTAGCGGACTTCCAGTTAACGGAACTAAATTTAGCGGAAGCTAATTGGTCCGCTAAAGGTTTTCAAAGTTAGCTGAACAGCTAATCCGATAAGGAAAAAGTTAGCTTCGCTAATTAGCGGTTAGCGGATTAGCGGAACTGTGCCCACCACTGCATATAAGCAGGTTGAAACTCGAGGTTGATGACGTTATAGAACATTCGAGTTCATATAAGCAGTTTGAGACTCGCTGCTGATGACGTTATAGAACATTCGAGTTCATATAGGCAATTTGAGACTCACTGCTGACGACGTTATACAACATTCATATAAGCAGTTTGAGACTCGCTGCTAATGACGTTATAGAACATTCGAGTTCATATAAGCAGTTCGAGAATCGCTGCTGATGACGTTGAGACGGGTCGATGATTACTTTATCGATCATAAATGTCCAAAGAGTCAGTAAGCACACCCTCAATCCGTAGTCGAGGAAGTCAACATAAAATTCGCTGATGTCGAAGCCCGAACACAAACGAGCGATCCCGTAGCTCGATCGAAATTGATCCCGATTTCGGTGAATATGTGTTCCAGACAAATTGAGCTTATGGAGCTCATAAACTATTCGTTCAAATCGTTCTTGACTTGTTCGTTGGACAATTTTAATACTTAAAGTAATTTATAACAAGGAAAGAGCTTCTCAGGTAGATAAATGATAGTTATTTCATACGGGGGAACTAAGCAAAGGAAATGTTACAATTTGTGAGCATCTTCACTGTGTCACGAAGATCTGCAAGTTTAACATTGTTGACCGTGTATTTAGCTGCTGAAGAATGAATGTGATCCGATGGTCAATTGCGTATTACTCAATCCATAGACTTATTCCTGTCGACCAATGTCTTGTCATTTGAAAATTTATTCATTTAGGATGCCTCAAATACTTTAAGGTGTTTCTCCCCGAAAATGTGAACTAATTGTTAACATGAATTTAATAAAAGTCTTTAATAAAGTAAAATTTATTCGCTCAATGCCCCAACTAAAAGTTGTCTTCAATAAAAGCCAAACCTCTCAAATGATCACAAATTTTTCTCGTGTATCAACATGAATTTGACAAACATATCTTATATTAGTTTTCCCTCAAAATATTTTCTGCAATATTCAAACGCAGAAAGTTTTCAATTTGAATTAAACTTATTAATATCGCAATTTGATCACGTTAAGTCGTCAATTCATTCAGTTTGTATTGTGTTCGATGAGCAGGTTAATGCAAATAAAGATCAGAGCGATGATATCGTTTTTGGCACCATTCATCATAATTGTAAAAATCTGCTTGTTTAATTCTAATATCCTGGTATTTTTGGTTAAATTGATTAAGGATTTAATCGAAAATTTGTTGTATTTGAGTTAAACTCTTTGTCTAAGCCCTAAGGCTACACTAACCTTAGACTACGCATTTTTATCTAAACTAAAGGCATGGAGTATGTGCCAATGCTTCGTACATATATACAAGCTGCGGGTACTTCATAGTTTGCTCATATGACCTCTAATGTAGATTTTAAGCTCAAGATAAGCTATACACAATACATAAAATAGCTAATCGAATATTAAGAAGAAAATTTATTCCATTGATGAGCTCAAGCACACCCCCAGATCGAAACCAGAGGGTACACGATTTTCTGGGACCAAAAAGGTCTCTAGCACAGTGCATGGTTAAAGTTCAGAGTACCAAGATTGGAGCAGAGAGGTGCGGGTTCGATCCCAGCTCTGTGCGTTAGTTTCTGGTCATAATCGGCAAGGAGGCCGGGCGGTTAAGCGCAGCAAAATTGTAGCAGTGAGTTGCGAGTTCGAGACCGCAAAATGCTGCGAATGTTCTGCGATGTTAAGAATCGCCTGAATCGGCGACAGGCCTACGGCCTATTAAACGCTGAAACCGTTATATTATTATTATTATAGCAGTTCTTTCGCGTCGCGGCTCGACCTATGAAGGAAGGCGCATAAGTTCTCACCTGTACGTGATTTTATTAGCCGTGAGTTTCTGTACGTGAATACGTGTCGCTGATATTTATTATGCAGGCGCTCCTCGCAATTCCCGGTGAAAAATTGTTATGTAAACCCAGGAGGCCAAGAGTAGATTTGTGACAGTGCAGCGAGCAAGATTGATCATACAACAACACGAGGCTAATAGATTCGTCTACTAAGCGCTCTCAGTTCAAATTCAACAGATATAATACTTATTACAGCGTTGGAACACAAAAACAAAAACGCTTATAAGCAGTTTGAGCAACATAACAGCATTATAAGCAACAAAAACAGCGTTGGAACACATCCATGCGACAACATTTCTTCTCGCTTCGAGTCACCGACATGTGGAACAGCCTCCCTGATAGCATCGTTGAAGCTCCGAGTATGAACATCTTCAAAAACAGACTAGACGAAGCTATGCAGGAGCATATGTTCAGTCTTAAAATGCCTAGCAAATTACGGAGCAGGCAATAAGTCCAGCAGCTATCTCAATCAATCGTCAGTTATGGAAAGATCGGGTTCCAAAGGCCGGATCCCTTGTGAATCAAGTCACGAAAAGTTCAAGAATCGGCAACAGGCCATGGGCCTATGTCTTCAACGCCGACACTTCTATTCTATTCTATTACAAATAATGTAAGTGCCAACATCGATAGATCAATTTTTCGGGCACTTGGTGCCATTGGTAGTTCCACGACTAGTTAAGGTGAACTAATTTTTATTGGCTATCTATAAATGATAGAATCAGCTAACTGAAATTGAAGATATTTTCAAACTAGAGACAGATAGCTTAAATGTTTTTTTTTCTGGGATGATATGTATTTCGATTTTTCTCTTGACAAATGCTTTTTATGCCATTAGCGACTAATTTTCATGCGAGTGCAAAACACCAGATTTCAACCATTACACATTGCTAAAACGTATTCATTGGAAAAAAATTGACAGGCGACACGCACCTAGTCGTGGTGCAGCATGAACTAAAAAATAATAATATATGTCCTGTTGGACGAATGAGCTTCATATAAAAAATTCAGTCAGAAAAGTAATATATTAGTACAGCTAGATGTCGAAAGGTCAAACTTATAAATAATACAAATTATATATCATGCGCTTGTGCTAGGTTTCCGGCACAAAGAAAACCGGAAAGTCTCTATCTATATGCGAGTCCTGCGCGGTTGATTCAAAATCTGAATCGTAGTCCTACTTCCATTTGGTGCGCAGAACTGGCCAAAGTAAAGTTACCAGGTAAGCCTCTTAGCCTCTATGCGAATAATTATTCCTGATTTATTATTTTAACTAAACAGGGTGTTTGAAATACATCTGGTTTTAATTATTCTAGTGTAGTTTTCAAATCCAAATAACTAAAAATTTGAATGTTGCACCGCAAATTACAATCTCGGTCTAGACGCTAGCATTTATGTGAGCTTATTTCCCATTCCTCTAGTTCCGACTTCCGAACATTCGCATTGGTCACCGAAGCCCGAATATTAAAGTCTGGAACCATCCAGAACTCTCTTGAACTCATTTTTTAACAAGCGTTCAGGCAGTTCTGCACCGGCTTCATTTCCAAGTGGTACTTTGTGCTGTGCAGTCGAAAGTTTTTCTTTATAAAAAGTTTATTCCATCAAAAAGATCCAATTTGGAAAAGTTTGATTCGTCAGCTATTATCCATCACATTTGTTTTTGTGAAGTAAGTAAATTATTTAGCCATGAATTTCTCTCATATTTTTAAAGAAAAAATGTTCACCTTTTTGATTTCGGAAAATCTTTTATTCTAAAAGCACCTTTAGGCTTTAGCCCCTAGGAGGCTAGGTGCTAGCTGCTCTGCTGCTAGGACTAGCCTACTAGCACTAGGATATGTCGAAATGAGAAAGAATCTAAAGAATGCTGTTTCTTAAATTTGAGATTAATCTAGTTATCTAGTAGCAATGTAGCATGATGATTTGCTCAATTATATGCTGATTTCTTTCACCTGAGTCCTGACTCAGTTTCCACTCTCGTCTCTCCTGACTCCTGAGACCAGTCATCAGTGAGATGTTGGAAAATGGAAAGACTGGTTTCATGTTAGCCCTATTACAATCTACCTAATTTTAATTTATCTACTTAATTATATTCTTTTCCTTCTGCTTCTGAATTCCTTCCTATTTGAAAATCATTGTAGTTTGAAAATAGGCAAATAGATAGCTCTAAAACTAGGCAAATATATAGCTCTAATGAGTCTAATCTAAAATCTTAATCCATGTGCCATGAATTATATGTAAAATGGTAAACTGCCATCCAATCAAGTTTATTGGGCAGAATTTTCTAAAAATTTAGGAGTCATATAGGGTAAACACACCATATTCCAACACTTTGGGGCTTAGGCTATTGACGTAGCAAGAAATGAATGACAATAAAAAGAACACCTTATGCGCAACTTGAGTTCTGATTGCTTTACGTCACTCAAAACAAAACACACTATGCGCCAGCAATAATGAAATGTCAAATTCCAACGCTGTGTGTGACTAAATTTGGCATATTGTGACTGTGAGAGTGAGACTAATTCAGACGTCACTAAAATGCGCGGTGTGATGTCCGATTTGTCCGTAGACTTGCGGACAGAGCACTTCAAAACCGTAATTCGTGATTCCAATGCCCTGTGTGAGCTGTATCGGAATACGACACAGCTCGGAATGAGCTGTGTGTGTCTAATTCCAAGCTGTATTGGAATTAGTTTTGATGTGTCTAAAACTGTCTCTTAACTTAATCATCTATTAATTCATTTACCACTTGAAATCAGAAAATACAAATATACTTAAAGGATTCCCAATATATTTACAGACTTATTTAAAAGTTTCAAACCATAATATTCTTTCTACACTAACAGTTTATCACTATTTGGTAGAGCAAGCTCAGCAAGGTCAACTATCAACTTTGACACCTTTTTTTTCACTGGGTGATGTGGAGTTGTGGACTGTTGCTCTGAGGATCTTGATATTTTCCAGCCAAACTTAGTGTTTTGCGTATATCTGGCGCACAAAAGTATTATGTCACTATTTCAACCATCTACACATGCGTGGAGCTAAGACAAAGCTTAATATAAAGAAAAAAGTTGAGAAGTTTTGGAATTACCCACAATGTTGGAATATGGTGCATTTACTCTATATATAGATAGGTATTTAATTAAATTTTAAGTCATACATGCTGTCACTTTTTAATAAAAATTATGCAAAGGCCATAAGAATGGTTAAAATTAGGTGCAGAGGGTGCACCGTGCAAGCGGCGTCACCAAGACATGGTTTTTTAGCCCAAAGCTTTGCTGGCCATTTTCAAGATCTGTCGCCAGGGAATTTTTAATAAGAAAGTGCTGCAAGCAACTTTGATAGCATATCCTATACTATCCATGCACTGCAACACTTATGCTGTTATGCACAACACAACTGATTTCTGGATGGCGGACAAGCTTCACTGCATCCTGATCCTTCTGGCGTACCGGAAACCTTACTGTGTGCGCTTGCAGTCTTTTGGATTTCCAGTAATTTCAAAGTCATTTCTCATATGCAATAATTTCAATCCAAATGTGTCGGCAAGATCTTCAGAAGGCGTAAATTTTGCTGCCGATTTGTTGCTAAAGATCTTGCAATATTCATCTACTTTCTGCACATTGGAAGCATGCTAGCAGCAATGCAGCCTCTAGGAGGCACAGCCACATCTCCACTTCGCTAGGATGCAGAAAGTTGGTGAATATCTGAAAGTCTTTGGTGACCAGGTATTCAGCAGCAAAATTTGTGACTTATGAAGATCTTGCCAACACATTTGGATTGAAGTTATTGCAATTTAGATATTTGCAAATCATTGGCAGTGCTAACCATAATGAAATTCTAGGAAATGGTTTGTCATTTGGAATTTTAGATCCACCAGGACAGCTGAAGTGCTCCAGTGCTGCTCACTCATGGAGTGGAACAGCCACATGTTCCAATACAAGCAGGTGAGTAGCAGCAGCATCATGCTGGTCCCACGACAATAAAAATGGGACAAGCATGCTGCTGCTGCTGCTGCTGGCATGCTTGTATTGAAGTGCACGGCTGTCCTTCGCTACTCAATTACATAGGTACTTTCTGATTGGTCAGATGAGGCTGCAAAGCAAGATCCCCAATTCTGTATTGTCTACAGTTACGAGTGCTGCAATACCTGGGGTGTTGAAGATACACTCGTCAAAACTAGTTTTTGTGCTGACGATGCATCTTGGAGACTGCTGATGACTCATCTTGGAGACTGCTGACAACACATTGCAAAGACTGCCTGCAATGCATCTTGAAGACTGCTGGCAACACATCTTGGAGACTGCTGACAACACATTGCAAAGACTGCCTGCAATGCATCTTGAAGACTGCTGGCAACGCATCTTGGAGACTGCTGGCAACACATTGCAAAGACTGCCTGCAATGCATCTTGAAGACTACTGGCAACGCATCTTGGAGACTGCTGGCAAAGCATCTTGAAGACTGCTGGCAAAGCATCTTGAAGACTGCTGGCAAAGCATCTTGAAGACTGCTGGCAAAGCATCTTGAAGACTGCTGGCAAAGCATCTTGAAGACTGCTGGCAAAGCATCTTGAAGACTGCTGGCAAAGCATCTTGAAGCCTGCTGGCAAAGCAATTTGAAGCCTGCTGGCAAAGCATCTTGAAGCCTGCTGGCAAAGCATATTGAAGACTGCTGGCAAAGCATATTGAAGACTGCTGGCTAGGGATCTTGGTTTCTCTCAGCAAAGTTTTTGGTTTACAAATGCAAAAATTGGCAATGCCTTTACCAAATTCTGCACCCTGGCCACTGGCCAGCAGTATACTGTCAACCGGGGCTACTTGGGACGGGCAGGGTAACTTGGGACAGCCCTCCGACACGGCATAAAACTGTTTTAGTAGTAAAACTAATTGGAATATTGCAAAACTAAATATAGTGGTGTAAACGTCAATATTTTTCCAATCTATATAGTATAAAGGAAGTTCAAAAATACTACATTTACTAGCTTTGAAAAATTCCTGAAAAAATGGTGAAAAATGATATTTTGAAAAGTTACTTCTACTAAGGTCTGTAGTAAAAAAATATTTGCCGTATTAAAAAATTTAGCTTAGAAAAAAGTGGCAGACAAGTGTCAGCATGAAAACTTTATTTGTGAAATTTACATACCTCAATCAAAAAAAATGGCGGCCATTTCCGCACGGCGGGGCTACTTGGGACACCCCCCGGGGCTATTCGGGACACCCCCAAAAACGCGTTTACAGTAGAACTTCAGTTAGCAAAGGCTCCAGTTAAGAAAAAAATTGATAAAAAACTAAGAATATTGATTACATTTTGCTCGCTCAGTGAAAAAAATTTCACTTGTTGAAAAATTAGTGCATTATCGGTCATCACAAAATTGTGCATAGAATGTCATAGGTATATAGAATTGTGCACCAGGCATCATAGAATGAAGAGTAATTGACTTAAACTATGATTTATTTCTCCAAAACATACAATGGTTGTCACTAAAACATTCCTTTCTGTTTCAGGTGTGTTTTTCATGATCTTTTTTTATACTAAATTCACTTAACCCAATTAAAATGGTGTGAAATTACAAGCTGTCCTGTAAGCTTACAAATACAGAAAAAATGCTATAAGGCTGCTGATATGAAGCTTGCAGTGGACAAGGTTGTTGTAAATGCTCAATGGCATGTTCATGGATACGGTAATATTTCATCAATAATACGGTAATATCGTATCAATAATACGGTAAACGATAATTAATGTATATGGTAATATCATATCAATAAAGGAAAAACAAGTAAAAATCACAAAATGTCATTTATTCTACCTCTACATCATCTACAATAAAAGAGGAGGACTTGAGAGTACTGTTAGTAATGGATGAGTACACTCTGCATGCTTCAAAGGTTTAAAATTAAGTTTAATTCCAAGTGTCCTGAGTAGCCCCGTTCGACAGGGCTACTCGGGACACTCTTTTTTTGCTTCTGGCACCTTACGAATAGCATATGGAATTTTTTTTGAGAAGCCATGTGATAGCCCTTGCAAAGAGCTTTGAAATGAGCCTAAACTTGTTTATGAAATGTTTCATGGTAAGAAGTTATGAATGAAAAACATTTGAAATCATCCCGAGACCAGAGTAGCCCCAGTTGACGGTATGTCTTTTACGATCTTTTTTCTTCTAGTGAATTCATTTGACCCAATTAAAATGGTATGAAATTACATGCCTACCTGTAACCTTACAGATACAGAAGAAATGCTACCTATATGGCTGCTGATATGAAGTTTGCCGTGGACAAGGTTGTTGTAAATGCTCAATGACATGTTCATGGATATAGTAATATTTCAATGGAGGAAAAATAAGTGAAAACCACAGAAAATGTCATTTATTCTACAAAGAAAGAGGACTTCAGAGTAGTGCTAGTAATAGATGAGTACACTTTTCATGCTTCAAACGTTTTGAAATTGAGTTTTATTTCAAGTGCCCAAGATTACCCCATTCCCAGGGGTAATTTGGGACACTTTTATTTTGCATTTGGCACCTTACGAATAGCATATGGAATTTTTTTAGAGATGCCTTACGGTAGCCCTTGCAAAGAGCTTGAAAATGAGCCCAAACTTGTTTATGAAATGTTTTTTGGTAAGAAGTTATTACCAAAAAATGCTTTAAACCATCCCTTATTACTCCATTTGACAGTATCTCTTGGCAACAAAAAGAGTAACAAAACAATTTTGACAGCTTCTTCAAAGCTAAATTTACATTGGCTAATGATGCATGTAAGTCAAATTTAACTATATTGTGACAAGTTTTGGGGAATGCTCCAGATCTTATCTTGGTGTAAGGCACCTATTAGCAGAATTTTGAGCCTGGATGCTGCATCTCTTTGATTAGGGCTGGCATTGAAGTTAAAAGATCCCTCAAGGAAGGAAATGTGTGAAAGATAGTATTGCAGTAGCAAGGGATTTTGGTCTAATTTTGTTGAAACATATTTCCTCATGGAGTGTATAAACTGTTCATCATGAAAACTGGTTTACTTATGATAATTAAAAATGCTTGCATGAAATTGATTACTAAATCTTAGCATTTTGTAATTTAAAACCTTTCAATTAACCTATTTTTCTTCTCATTTTGCAGGCTAATTACATCTTGCCTCTTGGCTCTTGCTGAAGACAGTAACGTGTCAGAGGATTACACACCAGAGCGTATATTCAAGTGTGACGGTTCAAGCCATACATTAACTTTCTAAAATCTGTTATTGAACCATATATTTTATATTGGTTTAAAAGAAGAGATCTCTTCACTTCACTAACACACAATGGCATCTGGCTCCAGTTTTGTAAGTATCTATACCTAATGTTGATAGTTGAACTGTAATGTAATAACTGTGGCATGCAATATAAGTTCAGAATTGTTCTTAAGGCATTTACTACTCAAGTAAAATAGCTTGAGCCTCAAAAATATGATGGTACCTGTATGGTTTTTTTCATTACAAATTGTATAGATTTATTTCTTGCCTACTGGTAAAATTTGCATTTTATAAAACTTTACTAAAAAGTTCCTACATTTGTATGCTGTTTATACTTTTCTTTTATATCAGCCATCAATAGCACAGAAGTTGTCACTCCTCTGTGTCCAGTGCCATTCAATAAATATGTTTCAATATACGCTTGTCTAATGTATATTTTTTGCATTTTATTTTTGATAAAAAGTTACTTAGCTTGTCACAGGTTTGTAGAATCCTCTGCTTTTACTCTATTCATAAAACTTCTATGTTATTTTTACTCTATTCATAAAACTTCTATGTTATTTCTAGTTCAGGTTGTCATCTAATTAAATTTTAATCAGAAACAAATTGCATTGCAGCAAATAATGTATAATTTCAAATGTAGTTTTTGAGGATTTCATTTAATATCATGTAAATGCTAATGATGTCACGATTTAATAAATATGCTATCAACATCACAGCATCAATCCCATTCCTCTGCACAGTAATACACTATGACTTCATTTTGGTCTTTCAATAGTTGTTATTGTGCAATATGAATGTTTTGTGCTCATGTTAATGTATTTTATCTCTTAACATTTCAGTCTGGTGGAGACTTCAGACGCAAGTGGGACAGAGATCAATATGAAGAGCTTGCTAGGAAGCGGCTGCGTGTGGAGCAATGTGAAGCATTAGGCAAGTATTTCTAACAAATGCCTGTGAAAATACAATTAGGATTATTATTCCAGCATTTAACATTTTATTGATTTATATTTCATTTATACTTTATACTTCTTATTGAAATTTCTGAAGAATGTACCTGACTGGTATGCCTGAAATGTATCTTATAAAATACCTAATTTTATATCATTAATAACCTATCTAACTGGATTTTTTCTTCTTAAATTAACTTTCAAAGTAAAGAATCTGTATATACAAGTTTATAAAGTCAATTTCTTATGCTTTCAGGTTATGAAGCAAGAGGAGCCCCTGTAAAGCGTGAGACACTCAAGCAGCGAGACTACAACATTGACCTCAACTCCAGGCTTTGCAAGAGTCAGTTTATCACAAGAGCAACTCCAACATCTCAGTCTGCAGGGTAAGAATAACTTGTTTCAAGACGTCTTTATGGTCTCGCTTGTAACACGAACATGACATTGTTTTTTAGGAGACTATTTGTTGACTGATCAAAAAGTTTAAATATTTTTCAGATTCTTTATTGTTGAGTGATTATTTTGTGAATTTTTATGGCTACATTTAGCCATAAGGTGTTGAAATATATAATCTGCCTTTTTCTGTGCTGCGTGTGTTAACCCATTAATGCCGAGTGGTTCCATTTGGAACCAGCAGAGAAAAATGAATTCACAATAAAATTGTAAGATCAAATAAATATACCTGTGGATGCATAGGTTTGATACACATCATGTACATGTTCTGGCAAAGTTTGGTTCTGCCGCGCTGACTACTCTCTTTTCAGTTAACATTCACTAGAACCAGGTCATGGAACAGTCGTGGAAATTTTTTTCTAAATACCGGTACATACCCTGTATATATAGGTATATATTTTTCTTCATTCAACATCTCAATATTGTTTGTATAACTACGATGGATGCACACCATTCTACCTTCACCGTTAGCCTTTTTTCCAGATTAAATGCAGAATTCATCTGCATGGGCACTATTTATTCATAAAATTTATCAGGTGTGATTTTTCTATTCACAAATATATTTCGTTTGCACCTGTACATTAACACCTTTAGGCAATTCTAGATCGAAATTTTAAGAAAAAATTTCTCCTTTTCAGATATTACTGCAATGTATGTGACTGCGTCGTTAAAGAATCCATCAATTTCCTCGATCACATCAATGGCATAAAACGTAAGTTTATAGTCCATATTTTTCTCATTGTTTGAAAGGTCTCGTTTATTACTTGAAACTTTTAAACTGTTTTTACTGAATGAAAAAGATCCGTTTATTCACATATTTTTCTCATATAAAGTTCAGCAGTATGAAAAACATTTTTTTGCATACTAAAAATTAAATTTTTATCTAGGGAAATTCAGTTTAGGTATTTCTTGTGCTTATGCCAAAACTTGTTTTATTTGTTCCAGATCAGAGAAAGCTTGGAATGTCTATGGAAGTGGAGCGTTCCTCTCTGGACCAGGTCAAAAAACGTTTTGAAATGAATAAGAGAAAAATGGAAGAGAAGGAGCAGCAGTACGATGTAGAGCAGCGATTAAAGGAACTTGATCAAGAGGTGAGATGGCCTTACCTTGCATCTTGTGATGGTTTGAGTGACAGGCCTTACCTTGCATCTTGTGATTGTTTGAGTGACAGGCCTTACCTTGCATCTTGTGATGTTTGAGTGACAGGCCTTACCTTGCATCTTGTGATGGTTTGAGCGACAGGCCTTACCTTGCATCTTGTGATGTTTGAGTGACAGGCCTTACCTTGCATCTTGTGATGGTTTGAGTGACAGGCCTTACCTTGCATCTTGTGATTGTTTGAGCGACAGGCCTTACCTTGCATCTTGTGATTGTTTGAGCGACAGGCCTTACCTTGCATCTTGTGATTGTTTGAGTGACGCAAGAGATGTGAGAACAGTTCCACGTTTGCTAAAGTCTTGATTTGCTGTTTAGTATGCAAATTAAAATTGGTTCTGTTGTGTAATAGATATGCTTCTTCGCTTTTTTTTTACTTCATGCTTATTACTTTATTTTAATTTAACTTGAGCTTTGTAACAGGATGGTAAATCCTGTCCGTGTTGTAGACAGTTACGCATTTAGCAAGAGGAATTGTCATTATGCTGAGTTTAAATGGTTGATTTGATGAATTTTAAATGTCGATTGTTGAATACTTTCTTCTTTCAATAATCAAAACTTTATTTTCAAATGCTTACTGAAGACTTTTCACTCCCCCAGGACGAGCGGATGCGTGCGTACAGACGAGAAAAGAAGAAAGACAAGAAGCGCAAGGCCGCACCTGTTGAAGAGTCTGAAGTTGATCCTGAAATGGCCAATTTAATGGGATTCGGAGCTTTCGGATCTAGCAAAAAGTCTGGATTGTGTTCAATAATATGTACATAAAATAAGCGCTGTTTTTTATATAAATATATTCGTGTAAATTTCAATTGTTTCATATTTCTACCACCCTTTTCTTCAATTATCTTGGTTGTGATTCCGTCGAGCAAGAGCTTTTTAGATGTGCTGGTAGAAGTCCTTAACGAATAGATAAAATAATTTCGCTTAGATTTCATCATAAAAAATGTATATTCTTTACAGTTGTAGAAAAGGAGTTCCAATCGGAGACCAAATCTGCCCAGAAACGAATGAATTTTCATGATCACTTTGCATTAAGGTAGCTTCCAACTGTGCGAGTCCATCACATTATTGGCTTCAAGCCACACAAGGCAAAACATTTCCCTTAGATCAGACAAACCTGCCTCTAGTAGAGAAGCCGTGAATGATATGGCCCAGCATCGTCTGGCAAATTATGAAATAATATTACAACAACTTGACTAGGTGCGAAGGCAGCACTCGTCTCCCAACCAGCTGCCTGTATTCATCATCTGCATCGACTAAGCCACCGAACGATAGGCCAATCGTCGAAGGGCGATTGATCTTGGAGCTTTACTTTGTTATTTGAAACTTGACGTCAGGTTCTGTAAGCTAAAAGACTTGACGGAAGTCAAGTTCGATCAGCGGCCTGTTGGTGCTAGGCAGGTATCCTGCAACTCCTGACGAGACTCAAGCTAATTAGGCGGAAATTTTCAGTTCCAGCGCAGGAAATAATCTAAAGTAATTTTTCAATGCAACGTATAGTGGCGGATAGTTTTTATTTTAGGCTGTTTGCTCCCGTATTCGGCGGCGTAAAAATCATAATATTTTAAACTGAATGATGCCTTGGGCTGGTTACTGGAGGCAGGGACTATCCGTGGCTGATTGGCGGACTTCGGAAAGCTGCTAGGCGTTTCATTTAGGGCAGATTGGTGCATGGTTGAACTAGTTTAAGGTTGACCCATCAGAAGCCCATTTTATGCGGATGTAGTTCGTTGATCGCCTGTGACGTCACTGATCTCAGTGACGTCACGGGGATTACCCAATCACCGCAATGCGATCAAACCAGTCAACCAATCCGTCATGGGAATGACGGATTTGTTTACGTTTCTCGATCTACGTGACGTAACAAGAAAGCTGAACTGAAAGACGGAACTTCTCGTGGGTCAACCTTATATAGTTCAACCATGGATTGGTGATCCTCAGCTCCGTAGTTTAATCCACAGCTGACATCGAGGCCCTGCCTGTCATTTCTCAGATTTCTTGCGTTCTGGTAAAGGCAAATTGACGAATTTTTGGCGGCGATATTTCTTAAAAGCAATTGCCACGAAATGTCTCCTCATATGAGTAAAGCGATTTTTAAGTATTATTCGGATCTCGTGCTTCACTGATAAATAATTAAAAAAAGGATAACCTGATAAACTTCTTTTAAACTTCCAAATCCTTTCTGCCAACAGCTTATTAAGAACAATAGGAGCTTGATTCGTGCGTATGAAAAATCCAACAATATCTTGACAATTACTTAATTAAAGAAGTTCCGACCCCAGACACTTTCCACTATAGAGCCACTTCAAGTCTGTCCACAGAAATCATTCAAATACCGGAATACTAAATATTTTGTATTAATTTAAAGCAATTTCTCATTAACAAGAGACGATTTTAATTAGAATAACGAAAATATAATTGCGAAATGATCAAAGATTTTGAAATATTTTATTCAACGGCTGGCATTGAGCGATCGTACACCCAACAGCTAAAGACCAAGAAAGAAGCCTACAAACGTTATTTACGAACTCGCAGCGAGTCTGATTATAACCTGTATGCCAGAGCTCGAAATCAAGCTAAAAAAGTTTGTCGCACTGCAGTGAAAAACTTCGAAAAAAATATTGCTAAAAATGCAAAAAAGAATCCGAAAGCCTTCTTTTTGTACGCTAGTTCGAAGTGTGAGTCAAAGGACGGTATATCTGATTTGAAAGTAGACCAACAAAAGATCTCCTCTGATGAGGGCAAGGCTAACGTTCTTTATCAGTTCTTCAGCAGTGTGTTCACAGATGAGGACTTGAACAGTATTCCAGATATTGAGGAGCGCATAGTCGGCGCGAAGTTAATATGTTTTGAAATACACGAAGAAGAGGTTCTCAAGCGCCTGGTAGCTCTAAATCCCAAGTCATGTGGACCACGGCTTCCATCCCAGATTGCTCAAAGAATTAGCAACCGTTCTGGCCGGCCCATTGGCAGTATTCTTTCAAAAAACCTTGAACGAAGGAACCTTGCCGTCCGACTGGAAAGAAGCTCAAGTAACACCATTGTTCAAAAAAGGTGACAAAAGCAGCCCCGGCAACTATCACCCTGTCAGTCTGACAAGTGTTGTTTGTAAGCTGATGGAATCTGTTGTGAGGGATAGGATTATCGATCACTTGACTGCTCACCATCTCATATCAGATCGTCAACATGGTTTTATTGCCGGCAGATCCTGCACCACTAACTTATTATCTACGTTGAACGATTGGACTCGCCTGCTGGACGAAAGGGAGCCAGTGGATGCATTGTACCTCGATTTTGCCAAAGCATTTGACAGTGTTCCGCATGAGCGGCTGTTGCGTAAAGTGAAGTCCTTGTGAATTGAGGGAAACGTACTCCAATGGATCAGAGATTTTCTAGTAGGTAGACGACAATGTGTCAGTATTAACGGAACCGTGTCAGACTGGGCATCAGTGCGCAGTGGCGTGCCACAAGGAAGTGTTCTTGAGCCTATTTTGTTCGTTGCTTTTATAAATGATCTGCCAGAAGTAGTGTCCAGCGTGTGCTCCAGGTATGCCGACGACACAAAAGTTTATAATTCAGTGAAGGATGCGTCAAATAAAGCGCAATTACAAGATGATCTTGATAGTTTAGTTAACTTGGCTGACACGTGGCAGCTGCGGTTTAATGCTGACAAGTGTAAATTACTTCACCTCGGGAAGAACAATGAACAGCAAGATTACAGTATGAGAAGACATGGTTGCAACGAGAGAGTAATGATTGAAAAGTCTAGTGTGGAAAAAGATCTCTTGAGTATATGTCGTCAAGGAGCTGAAATTTTCTAAGCATGTTGAAACGCTAATACATCCAACAAACTTCTTGGACTAATCTGACGCTCATACGAGTTCCTAAATGCAGAAGCGATGAAGCAGTTGTTTGTTGCTGTCGTGCGCCCGAATCTAGAGTTCGGAAACGTTGTGTGGTCACCGAGATTTGAAAATGCCAGAAATATAATAGAGAATGTTCAAAGACGTGCAACAAGGATAATTCCAGGCTTGAAGGGCAAGTCATATGAAGAAAGATAGAAGATTATGAAGCTTCCAAGCCTCAGTTATCGACGTCAACGTGGGGACCTCATGTGAATTCGAGTCACTACAGATGTATACAGTATACAAGTATACTCATGGTCTATACAAGGTCCCCGAAGGATTACTAGAATTTGAAAAAAGAACCAACACTAGGGGCCACGGCTATAAGCTAAAAAAACTGCGCTGCAACTTCTCCACGCGACAAAATTTCTTCTCGCTTCGAATCACCGACATGTGGAACAGCCTCCCCGATGACATCGTTGGCGCTCCAAGTATGAACGCGTTCAAGAAGAGACTAGATAAAGCTATGGAAAAATATATGTTCAGATTTTAAATGCCTAGCTCCTTATCGAACCCGGTGGAAGTCTAGTAGCTACTTCACTTCTGTGAACAAGGCACGAAAAGGAAAAGAATCGGCGACAGGCCACATCAGGCCTACGCTTCAGCGCCAAGATCACTATGTTATGTTAACTTAGAACACAACGGCTGCCTGCGTCGTACCGTGATCTCACATCGCTACGACACTTCTGGGACTTATTTCTAGCACACCCGTCAAGAAGGCTCATTCAATTCTTTGATTAAGATTCAATTCTATTCAGAATATTTAGTTCATGCATTCAAAATTTCCTGTATTATTCCTGTATTCAGAAGAATCGTCAATGCGCTTTTTTGTTAAAGGCTCTCTAGGAATTAATTATGAAAAAAGCACACGAGAGTCAAACTAGAGCGCTTCTGCATTTAAAACTAAACTGGGAAAGATCAAGTGCGCATCCTAAGTTAACAAAATCCTTGTTACATAAATGAGGTACGTGAATACATTCTGAACTGAATATTTACACCTATGAAAAAATTTCTCTTAATTGTTAATCAAAAAATTTAATGAGCCGCTACTCAACGTTAACTAAATTGATGGTTGGCTGGATAATCACCGTATGCTTGGTTACTTCTCGAGTGGTCTCGAAATCGAGTCAGGGGCGGCATGTTTAGCCGTACATAAATGCAGAAAATTCGTCAAGTTACTTGTAGATTGTAAATGATTTAATGCCGGCGTCATTGTTGCATCGATAAATCTAAGATTGTTGCGACCATTAATGTTCGAAAACAGGCGAAGCTGCCGGCAAACGGCCGCGGCCGAGTTTGTCCACCGACTGTTGACCGTGACCTGTTGCAAACTTGCAGCTAAGAACCAAGAATTGAGAACCCCTCTGGCGCGAACTTAAGCTTCATTTTACGTAAATACCTTGGTGATCGGAAGGTGGAAGATTATAGAAATGATTATATACTACGACTGACGCTTACGGCTGCTTTTCGTCGGAGAGGATGGAAAACTGTTTTCCGGCATCCTACTGTGCATAATCTCATCGACTAAAAGAGAAAGAGTGTAGAAATTCGACAAAATACACTTTATCAAGCTAACCTGCTGCGTCCGGACTTACTAAAATTTGTTCCTATTTCAACATTTTCTGGGACTACTTGAAGCGTTTTGGACTAATGTGCAACATCATCAAAACTGTCAATGTTTCTCTGATAAACGCAAGCAGGTTTCAGTTGTGCGTTACGATGGCGAGATCGTTAAGCACAAAGAACAACATAAAGTGCTTGGCATGATCTTCGATGCATGATCACATTTCTTATGATACTTTTGGGACCACATATCCTCAGCATGCATTGCGATATTATACGCAGGATGAACCTCCTCAAGCACATGGCATGATTGGCATCACTATACTCGGGCGCATCAAGATGTTTCCTTCAGATGTTTTATTGTGCTTCCATCTAAGAAAAGCTTGATTATGAATCCACAATTTAAACATACTGCTTCACATTTAACGCGTGCCAAGTTGGATGTACAGCAGAATACCTGCTTAGCCTACGCGGTAAATACGTTTTTACATATTTGATTTTTTTCCAATAGGATGATATTTTCAGACGGAGCGATGATGGTGATAACGATAATGATGCCGATGAAGGCGAAGATGGTGGTTGTAGGCCACAAATTTTACTCTTAATTAAATAAGTTATGGAGCCAACGCCCAGCTTCACTACGCATTTACTTAACTCAGCCTCAAAGCTAGAGCCAGCAGACTACGCTTCATCTCCGTAATCTAGACAATAGACGTACACTGCCGAAAGATAATAGGTCATCAGCAAATGCTTAATTAAGCATGCTCGCTCATAAGCAGACAGTTCTTCATCCGGCTGTACCTCCTCCGGACTAACCTCTTCTGGCCTAACCTATGCACGCTTTCCCGGCTCACATCCTTCTTGGCTCTTGCAGCAAATGACTGGCTTTACCAGCACACTGGGACCACCTTTCTAACTTCCTACAGCCAATGAGGTTAGGTTAGGTCTGCTCAGGTTTGTTTTGGGTGGAGAAATGTTGCAACTTGTGTAGGTTAGGCCGGAAGAGTTTAGGCCGTTAGAGGTAAGGCCCGGTGCATTATGGCCATGCTTATTTTGTGGCTGTGGTTATCCGGCGCTATGGTTTTGAGCACTTGAATTCTTAGGCTGTTATTCCCTCTAACGTTCATACTTACGGAAAGAAATATGAACTAAGTGTGATGTTCGGCAAAACTGGCCTCCGGCATGCGTCCCCGCAATTGGAATAAAAGCTGCTGTCGGTCGACTTTGTGTCACTTGGCCTTGACGTGAGTGTCAAAGTGTATTCCAAGTAACTTCAGAAATTTGTGCAACGACCGTACAACGGTTACTTAAGTATGAGATATCATAGACGTGACAGCCGCCTACGTGGTCTTTGTATCCATAAGTGAGGCGATGATCTCAGCAGTGGCGAAAACATCATCGCTTTTTACGAAACAGCAATTGAAAAAGTTGTGTGAAACTCTCCTTTAAAATAGATTTTCAGCTATCATTATTTTTCGGTCTATAGATATTTTAGGTCGGCTGTACTTAAAGCTTGATTCATTTAGTTTACGCTTATCTAATGGTGTAATAATATCAAAATCAACGGTAAAGGTAGGAGAGAGGGAGGTTTGTCATTTAATATATGTACGTTATATTGAAGTTTGTGAATGCCGTGCAGGTAATAGAATAGAAGTGTCGGCGTTGAAGAAATAGGCCCATGGCCTGTTGCCGATTCTTGAACTTTTCGTGACTTGATTCACAAGGGATCCGGCCTTTGGAACCCGATCTTACTTATTGCCTGATCCGTAATTTGCTAGGCATTTTAAGACTAATCATCGGCTGAAAACATGTTCGTTCAATACCGGCAATCGTATCGCTGGACGCGAGTCACAATGAGATGACCTTATACCTCAGAAGTGGTCTCATCAGAGATGAACGGTAATCATTAAAGCAATAACTGTTATCCGATAGGTGATGATGCACGTCAATGAATAATAATAAACAAAATTATTGAGGTGCCTTTTCTCGGTTTGGATTTAGTCATGTAGGTAAACAAAAGGTTGGAGTGCATATTAAAACTCTTATTCACGTAAAAAACGATTTTGTACCGCAGTTGCCAGTTCAAAAAAGGTCTTCTTTTGGTAATGACCGTCGATTTTAGAGAACCGCTTTTCGAAATTTTGCGATAGTTAAATTAAGCTATAACCATAATCGCGCATATATATCGAGTCTTTCGGCGACAGAAATTAAATTAGGTGATGTTCCCCAATGACAGGTGTTGGCAGGAATCACAATTCGAACTTCATTTCAAATAACTTCCGAAATAAAGTTATATGTTTTAGAAATGGATCAGCTTATACTGTATCTGATCACATCAAAACTTGGTCACTCTTCCCGACCAATTAAATATTAGAAAAAGGCCTTAAGGGGAGCGTCTACCCCAAAAATTATCTCGGCTATTTACAGACGGATCACTTTGAAACTTGGTACACATATGTCAAATCAAAAAATAGACAGCTTTTATTCGTGTCAATTTTTCGAAAAAAATAAAAGAAAACGTGAAATTCTTAGAAAACGGCCAATAGTGGTACCGTTGGATAGGGCAGAATGTCAGCTTTAAAATGAGTATAAAAACCGAAAAAGTGAAAATTTTCAATTTTAGGGTAGACGCTCCCCTTAAACCTTGTCAGACAGCATAATTTTACAACATTAAAATCATGCCGAGTATATGATCGTACAATTGTACTTAGGCAATCGGACAAGAGTTACATGTGAATTAGATCTGAAATGGTTTAATAATATCAATATTTACACTCGTTATTGAAAAACAAACTTTGTATTCAAAAATTGTCCGACAAATTTTTGCGCTTATATACATTACTATAATAGTGCCTCTTAGTTTGAATTCGACTTCTGTCCTATAACATTTGTTCTGTGAAATTTACAAATTTATAATTCACAGTAAATTTAAACTTAACCATTTATGATTGAGTATAGTATTGTACTGTGTGTAATGCACTGCATTGTAGTCCCGTGCAGTATAGCTATTTGCCTCAAACATCGAACACATTTTGGTCCTTGCATGTCTTAGGCTTTCCTCCCAAGTGCATTAGCATTTAATATTAATATTAGCGATAAATCTCAGCCTTAAAAGTTCAGACAGAAATATTTTAGTCCAGCCTTATGGTCATTGATCGTTTTGAGAAACGAAATAGTGAAAAATTTCACGACAGAGTAAGACGTTTAGGACACGCTCAAATTTTCCGTATCGGACTGAAATGTAACCTAAAGTGACGAAGTTTTCTCTTTCTTCTGAATTTATTTAACATGGATTATGCAACGTGGCGTGACAGCGGAGAAATGATATGTTGTCCGTGCAATATGAGTACGGAGATCGCAAGAATCGATTGCATGCGCTTGTAGAGACCGTCAATGAGTTAGGCCATATACAGAACAGTTATGGCAACCAAGCTTAATTCTAATAAATCTTTTTGTATATATATATGATGAATGAAAAATATATATATTTCGATGTTGAGGGCATTCGGGCAAATATTAATATTGAATCAACCTGATCATTTAAATTTTATTACGGGTTTTGTCACGAGGCTCAGCTTGTTATTATGTTCAGATTATTTGGTTAAAGATGACTTACTTACGGATATAAAGTGCCGATCATTAATAATAAAGAAAACGCGCATAAATATTATTGACACGCGGTTTGTTTAGAAACTTACACGAACATGCTAAGATGTGAATAACGGGGCTGTTTAATTGCAACAAATTTAACAAGTCGGTTACAAGACATCGTACTGATGAATCCGTTGAAAACAAGTTGATTTCAACGGATTCAACTTGCATCCTAATCAGCATGAGATCATTTCAAACACAAAATCGCTTGAAAATGGCAATTTCGTCAGCTGAATAAATATTTTAGACCGCTGAAGAGGAAGTCAATTTTCGTATTTGTCTGGCAAGCGATCAGAAGATAATAATTGATGCAATAAAATAAAAATTATTGGAAAAACGTAATATATGACGACTCATTTGAGGAGATTTGATGGATTTGTATATAGTGCCATAATTTTTCAAATCAATTTAATTCTAATTTGAAATACAAACTTACTAATTCTATGAAAAAACTAATCTAAGAAGCTTGCTCTCAAGAAAATCTAAATGCAACTATTCATGCAATGTTTTAGGATTTAAATGAGGGAGTGGTCCATCGCTACCTCCTCAATTAACGAGAGACGAGTTTTGTGATCCTTCATCCCACGCCGAGATTTACTCCCACACAATGACTCCGGTAAGCAGAAGGGCCTTGAATTTGTATTATTGTAATCTGTGTGGGTTAGTCCTGAAGATATCTAGTTTTTCCTGATTATTTGACCCACTGTAATGCATGGTGATTAATATAATGTTGGGCAATAAATTCTGTTACTGTTTTGGAGTGTCTCGGGTCTGACGCAAGCTAGCGCCAGGGGTGGCTGAGAATTAACTGTACGAAACACTATAAATATTACTTTGATATCATAGTTTATTTACATATTAACAAAAGGCTATTTAAACTCTGATAAATTTTCTTCACTTTTTATTACGCGCCTAAATTATTATTTTCACATTTGTGGCTTTTAGAAATAAGAGAATTAAAGAAGTATCTTTAATTTTAAATGCCGCCTACCATCAAACACATAATCCGCGCACTGCAGATATGGGCATGATGTTATTATTTTGTTCGTTTGTTTCCCAGGCTATTGATTATTTGCCGAACTGTTCTATATAATGGCTTGCTCTACCATAATATTGCAAGGTGCTCTCTATCTAGTTTAATAAATAAGAGTGTTGACTTGCTAAAATAAGAGCATTAAATAATCTGACGGAATCTCTGGACCATTGTCAGTTGAAATTCAAACACGAATTTTCAGAAAATATGGGATGCTTTGATCTTTCAGAGCGGTAACAACAGAAGAGTACGTTCATCAATAAAAAAATGGCATTGAAATATATGTGGGAATATCCAAGATATACCTAAGGAGACCACATTAGAAGTGCAACATTTTTAAAATGCTAAAGAATCCATAGCGACAAAATCTAAAGGATTTTAGCAATTTTTTAATTACGATGAAACAATAAACACTAACAAACACAAATTTCATCAACTGTTTGATTTAATGCCAGATTAAAATATTTGTTGTTGATCGAGTAACTTGCTATGCGTGTCTTCAGAAACATGTGCTAAATCAGTGGTTCCCAAAGTGGGCGATATCGCCCCCCTAGGGGCGGTGGAAAGATTTTGGGGGGCGGCAAGGAAGAAAATGGCGTTAGGGGGGCGATAAGGGGGCGATAGTCCGAAGTCAATGTCAGAAGTTCGAACGTTTATTTGACGATATGTACACAACATGACATATGTGCAGCACATGACTCCCAGCGATGGTTTTTTTCACCCAGATATGTTTTTTTAACCTCTCCTGGGTTTACGTCTCGGACAAAGCCGGACTCGCGGCCGGTCTAAAGGCCAATTTCCAAATTCAATGATCAAGGAATATCTTTCAAACTAATGAACTTAACTCGATGAAACTTGGTACACGTATTTATTAGGACCTAACGATAATGTTTTGCTCATGAAAATTGTTCGAATTTTGCCATCGTTTGTTTTTGCCATAGTTATATTGCAATACGGGCCGAAATTCATAGTGATCAAGTAATTTTTTCCAAACTACTGAGCAGATTCGAACGAAATTTTGAATTTACAGTCCTAACTGCCGAACGGTAATGTTTAACTCGTGAAAATTTTTTCGATTGTGCCTTCGTTGCGAGTTTTTTTCACGTTCATTCGTGATTTAAACAGCAATACGTGCTTAAATTCGCAGTAATCATGAAATTTTTTTCCAAACTACTGAACAGATTTGAACGAAACAGTATTTAAATACCTAACCTCAGCAACGGTGATTTTACAATTTGTTCGTTTTGCCTTCGTTTGCGTGTTATACGGCTATACGTATACGGCTCTTGGTTAAACTGACCGGTAGAAAAGCCGGTCGTTCCTCCTATATCTGTATAACTCGCGAACGAAAGCAAAATAGAAAAAATTGTCACGAGCTAAACATCACCGTTGAGAGGTTAGGTATTTGTATGCAAAGTTTCGTTGAAATCTGTTCCATAGTGTTAAAGATTTTTCTTGATCGCCACGAATTTAAGTGACAAATTACCCGGCGATACGGGCCGAATATAAGGAAGTGTGAAATCAAGAATGGCGGTGAAATGAAAAAACTCGCAAGCGAAGGTAAATAAAAAAAAATTTAATAAGCTAATCGGTCTAAAGGCCAATTTCCAAATTCAATGATCAAGGAATATCTTTCAAACTAATGAACTTAACTCGATGAAACTTGGTACACGTATTCATTAGGACCTAACAATAATGTTTTGCTCATGAAAATTGTTCGAATTTTGCCATCGTTTGTTTTTGCCATAGTTATATGGCAATACGGGCCGAAATTCATAGTGATCAAGTAATTTTTTCCAAAATACTGAGCAGATTCGAACGAAATTTTGAATTTACAGTCCTAACTGCCGAACGGTAATGTTTAACTCCTGAAAATTGTTTCGATTGTGCCTTCGTTGCGAGTTTTTTTCACTTTCATTCGTGATTTAAACAGCAATACGTGCTTAAATTCGCAGTAATCATGAAATTTTTTTCCAAACTACTGAACAGATTTGAACAAAACAGTATTTAAATACCTAACCTCAGCAACGGTGATTTTACAATTTTTTTCGTTTTGCCTTCGTTTGCGTGTTATACGGCTATACGTATATCTACCTACTCTTGGTTAAACTGACCGGTAGAAAAGCCGGTCGTTCCTCCTATATCTGTATAACTCGCGAACGAAAGCAAAATAGAAAAAATTGTCACGAGCTAAACATCACCGTTGAGAGGTTAGGTATATATATACCAAGTTTCGTTGAAATCTGTTCCATAGTGTTGGAGAAATTTCTTGATCGCCGCGAATTTAAGTGACAAATTACCCGGCGATACGGGCCGAATATAAGGAAGTGTGAAATCAAGAATGGCGGTGAAATGAAAAAACTCGCAAGCGAAGGTAAATCGAAAAAAATTTAATAAGCCAAGAAATCACCATTTGGTAGTTAGGAATGTATTTTCAAAATTTCGTTCAAATCTTTTTGGAAGTTACAAATAGTTTGGAAGAAATTCGTTGATCACTGCGAATTTCGGCCTGTTTCGCAATATACGCGTTACTCGCAAATGAAGGTGAAATTTAAAAAAATTTACGAGCTAAACATCACCGGTAGGTTCTGATGAATACGTGCTCCAAGTTTCATAGAGCTGCGCTCATAAGTTTGGGAGATATTGCTTGATACTTGAATTTGGAGATTAGTCGTGAGACCGGCCACGAGTCCGGCTGTAAATTTGCCCGAGACGTACTAGGTTTCTAGTGCTGAAACAGTTAAAACAGCTGAAAAACACATTGGTTTAATAAATGGGGTTCTATTTGTGAAATAAACATTTGTGTTTAACCTTTCTCTTTTACAATTGCAGCGTACTAAATTTCAAGAAAGAGGCGTATGTCTGTGGGGGGCGGTAGAAATTCACTAGGGAGCCAAAGAGGGCGCCAGCCTGAAAAAGTTTGGGAACCACTGTGCTAAATTAATATGTGTTTCGAAAACATATGTATGACTACAATCGAGGGCAATACAGGCAATGAAAAATTGGGTCTTTGTGAAACAATGTGAAATTGAGTGATAAAATGTATACTGGATCTTTCACATGCCACATTCCAAGATTTTCTTTGGAGATTATGATTCAAAATTTAAAAGCGATTTGTAGGCTAACCATTGAAACAACCGTATAATAGCGTACAAAAATAGCTATAAGTTACGATGCCGAAGCATGGCCATTGTCTCCATTAATAGGGGAAGCACTTCAGCCGGTCCAATTGGGGTTCTCCACCAGGAGTGGGTGCGAGGCTGCTGCTCATATGCAGCCCGTGCGTACCTTGGGCGTGCCTCGGGCCGGAGAGTGTTTTTCAAGGTTGACATGGCGAATGCATTCAACAGCCTGCGACGTGACGTGTTCCTGGCTGCTGCGCGGACGAAAGCGCAGGGAATTTATAGAATGCTGTACCAAGCATATTCGGAGCCGTCCCCTCTATTCTTTGGGAGGTCGAGTTTGGTATCAGCGACCGACATACAGCAAGGCGATCCTTTTGGCCCTGCTTTATTCTCTTTAGGAATTGACGAGGTGGTACGCCGGGTGAACACTGAGTTTAACGTTTGGTATTTGGATGATGGATCTTTGGGCGATAAACCAGAGACAGTTCTCCAGGCAGTACAAAAACTCGTTGAGGACTTTAGAGCCGTAGGGCTGGAGGTAAACCAAGGGAAGTGTGAACTGAATTCAACTGATCATACTGAACCATTCGAGAGAGGAAGAGCTCGAGACTGAGGAGATGTTTCGGGGGGTGTTGCCAACACTAAAAGTTGTTCCCGCCCGTAAGTTACTTTTACTGGGTGCCACACTACACGAGGAGGGCGTCTCCGCCGTTATCCGGGAGAAGCGGGATGGCTTGGAGAGGATGGTGGAGCGTTTAAAATTAATTGATAGTCATCAAGCATTTACGCTTTTAAAGAATTGTTTTGCTCTACCTAAACTCCAGTACGTCCTACGTGCGTCTCCTGCATATGAAGCGGCGGACCAAATATCCAGGGCTCGTCTACTTGCGGCGGCGAAGAGGGAGAGTGGCTTGTGGCTTCACGCTATTCCTTCGGATGCTCTTGGAACACTTCTGGCTCCCGACTCCTTCCGCGTCTCAATTGCTCTTCGAGTTGGCGCAAATGTATGCGAACCCCACACTTGTCGGTGCGGAAAGCGGATGGATGCACGAGGGTTGCATGGCCTTTCTTGTAAGTACAGCGTTGGGCGACATCCAAGACACGGCTCTGAACGATGTGATCAGGAGGGCTCTTCAGCGCGCTGGCGTTCCTTCATGCCTTGAACCCGTTGGAGTGGACAGAGGGGATGGTAAGAGACCAGATGGCTTATTAACGGTTTTCCCGTTTTCTAATGGGAGGTGTTTGTGCTGGGATGCAACCTGCTTCGACACTTTTGCTGAGTCGCACGTCAATAATTCGTTTTTTTCTGCTGGGTTCGCGGCTCGTGCGGCGGAGGATAGCAAGAGACGTAAATACGCGGCCTTGGCAGCTCGGTATCGTTTCGAGCCAGTCGCATTGGAAACGACGGGCACATATGGTGAAACAACTGGTCCTTTAATATCACAGATTGGCCGTCGCATTACGGAATTTTCCGGCGAACGTAGAGAGACTCTATGGTTGGAGCAAAGGTTGGGTTTGGCTGTGCAGAGAGGCAATGCAGCTAGCATCCTAACAGCAGTCAGGGAAAAGTTCGACGTGGGCCCGCTCCTCGCTCGCGTCACAGCTCAGTGACCCTCGGAGTCGGTGTAGGCCACCATCAGAGGCGTTAAGGTCGGGGCCCTGATCATTGACATGAAACCATTCCCTGTTTTTAATTAATAAAATCAATTTTTTTTGTTAGAATGGTGAGTGTGGGAGGCCTTTTTAAAAAAAAAGTTACTAAAGTAATCTTTTTTTTTGATCAGCTAGATGGATAAACTTAGGACAGTGTCAAGCGACAATTTAATAAAGAAGTTAATTTTAATGCTGTTGAAAACAAATTTAGTCGCAGCTCAACGACCTCGGGTAACATATGCAAAGCCTAACATTATTCGATTGAATCTCCTCCAATCTGGAATGAGTATTAGGAAGCACTATCACTTCATGCAGGAAGTCAACCACATGATAATAACGTGTGTATTTTAGAAACATATTTCACCTCAGTTCCGTTTCCTTTCAGAAGAAACCATTCTAATTGTTCCCAATACGAATCATTATATTTTTGCAATTTATGTCAAAATAAACAGATCGAGGTAAAAAGGAACTGTCACTTGCCTGATTGTCTGTCAAAATGAAATCAGTTATTGGAACCCTTGTTACGATTGTATATTATTTCTTACTACCCTGTTCAAATTCCGTGCCGAAACCAGCGCCGATCTTGGCCAGATTTAGCCGGCCGGAGCCGTAAAACGATAACCGGCCAATCTCTAGAACAGCGCTGCTCTACTATATAATGCTGCGAAAAACTCCAACAGGCCGGTAGAGCCACAATGCGGTGCTGTTTTGGCGTTACCACATAAGTTGCGCGGCTAAGACTAGCCAAGCGAATATGCAGGTCGTTCATTTCATTGGGGATTTTGCAATTGGGAGTGGGAAGAGTAGCAGGGGGGAGAAATAACTTCATTCTTTATCTTGCCCATGTGACATAATACACTATTATCGGTCCATTTGTCGTGCCAGTTCTTATTTTTATACCACATCATTGCTTTAATTTTTTGAATTACATTAGAATTTTATTTCTTTTTTTCCATTTGAACACTTCCTTGAACACGACCGCTTACGCTCAAATGTACTTTACTAAAAGGATAAATTAATCACTTTGCTCTAAAAAAATTTCTAATCAGAATGCACAAAAAGTCATAACTAATTTTCCTGTGAACCAATTTCCTATCGACTATATACTCTAGCCGTAACGTGTTCTAATAATGCAAATTCGCCTGCATTTTCCCTTGAGGCTATTCCAGTGAATGAAAGTAACGTGAAATAAGTTGCGACATAAATTAAGCTCTTTTATTTGATACCTCCAACTGAACAAATAATGCGAAGTCACACGAACAAGAATGTCGATCGATCTTCATAAATTCGAGGTCGATATAACGAACAGAAATTACATTCCTCTTGCTTGAAATCTTAGTTTCTACTTCGAGACGTTGTAGGAAAGGCATTGCCAAGTGTCGCCTGCCGATTACCACCACTGCCCTGGATTTAATAAGCCATCACGGTTCCTGCCCTTCAGAACGTAGCCTTCAATACTTCTGGACATTCATATCTTGGCCGTGCGTCGAATCAGCCCTCGGTCGAATGACCACTTGTCGAAGGACGATAAATTTTGGAACAGAAGTATGCTATCTGAAACCTAACCTCAGATGCGGTGAACGTAAAATTACGTCATTTTACGATGTCCGGAAACCATATGCGATCCACGGCCTGGTGGTGCACGGCAGATTTTATGCAAGGCCGGAGGAGGACAAAGCCAAGTGGTTCACGGCTGATTGATGGATGTCCGGAGAGATCCAAGGCGTTCGATTCAGGGCTTATTGGTGCACAAAATTGGTGATGCACGGCTGCGCTCCCCATTGCTTGTTTGCCCCCCCCCCCATGAGTTAACGATATTGATCACGAAAAGATTCACTCATTCATATATTATTACTTTTCGATTGAATAGCAACTTCAGTACTCTGAAATTGATGTAAATGAATCTTACCCGGTTCAATCACAAATGTAGCTATTCCTCGATTTGCTGCAAGCCGGTTCAGACGTAGACTTACCACTTAGGGCCTTGAGGACTTGAGCGCAAATCCCGGAGCTGCCGTAGATCTTTCTTCCGAGGGAGCTCTAAGCGGAAAATTTTCTGAAGCGTCTCTATCTTTGATAATTGAATTGTTGCCTGCGTATTGACGCTACTAGCTGGTGTTAATAGGGTGTGAAGAATATCGACAATCAATGACTATATAACCTTACATTGTAAGAGTGAAGTACAAGCAAACTTGGCGAGAGAAGGAGAAAATAATTTTGAATTATTTTCGACCAACGGTCAAGTTCATCTGCTCCGTGGACTGCTAGAGCCGCCCCAGAGCGGGCGTTGAGCTGGTTGGAGCCGGAGGCGCTTGGTTAGGGTTGCGTGGCCGCAAGACAAAGCCCGCCAGGGCAGGTGCTCAGAGGTTAATTAGCGCTGCACCGGGGCTAGCGATATTGTCTCACCAAGGGATATTTCTTTATCGCGTATCTGTCGCGTCTCTTCGTCGGCTCTCTTCCATGACCTTAATTTTAACTACTGGGTAGTATCGAGAGCATTCTTCGAACCGGCGTAAGATAACTCTGTTTGTAATATGTCCTGATAAGCACCAAAGAAATAGAGGATATTTGTTTGTAGGAGACTTGATTGATTTAGAGCTGGCATAAGCATTTTAAGTCGACTTAGTCGCTTAGTGTCTTGATAAGGCAGATTAGGTGGAACTTTCACCCTCTACATGAAACGAATAGAGTACCTCATTGATCTACTTTTCCATGCTTATAAATCAATCTTTGCCTGAAAGAGAGCCTACTACGTAACTAATGATTACAGCACACATCATGTGCTGTGGTCATTAAATACAAAATGCGCAGCACTACATTTAAATACTGCTCTTCTCTCTCTAACAATTAATTAGCTCCTGACCGTTCAGCTTAAGCACTGTGATGAATCAAACTGTTTTTTTTTTTCGTTCAAATATTTCCTGAATTGAGCGAGTGAGTCGATTCTAAATTTTTAATTTAAACACAGCTTCATTGTGCCTGAGGTACAATGAAGCCCACGCAAAAAACTAAGCCGTTTTTATTTATATTTAAGATGACGGCTCTGTCAGTTGCCAAAGACACGCTCGTGATTGCCATAATTCTCCTAAATCAACGGTGACGGCGAACCTTTTATTTTAGATTGGACTAGATGCTTACATGATTTATGTATAAAGAACGCAACCTTGATGTTCTCAATGCTAGATGTCAGCCGCGAGGCATTTTTTCCGACGAAGAATCAGCAGAGCGAGCATAATGATTTTTCTGTCAGCAAACTGATCTGTCACTACATTTACTTTCACGATCACCGATCTAATGCGAAATACAATGCCCGGCCGTTAATTGAATAATTTTTTCGATACGAGATGACATTCAGTCAAATATCATGCACTCATCCATGTAGAAATCATTTAGCTTTTTGAGAAAGGGTTCTGTTTTGTGGGCTTAGATCTTGCCATTTTCTCTAGCTTGGTAAATAAACAATATTATAGTAATGAACAGGGTGTCTCCAACCTATATTATAGATAACTAATATATAAAGTCCTGCTCTTCAGACGCATGGCTTATTGAGAAACTGATGCGCTCCAGCAATGATGTGACGCGCCTGCCTATGTCTTAGAACTTGAAGCAAATTTAATTCATGCTGTAAGTTAAACTTGTAACCATGATTAAATTTCAATTTTCACACTCAGCGAACAAACAGCGATTAGGAAATTGTCATAAATCCCAACCATATTTTCATTTTAATTGAGCGTATTTAGAATTAGAGAAGTTTTCACAACTCGAATTTTACAATTCGAATGTGAAAACAAACAGGAAGGCAATTTTTCGAAGAATTACGAACTCAGGATAACTTTCACAGTGCGTCGCGAGAAAGCATAATTTATTGTAAAAACTTAATATGAATGACATTATATATCAACAAAATTATTTTAATAATGCCCAATTAAAATAATGCTTTGTTCACGTTGTGCTGCAGGGCTCGTCAAATGGATTACTGGACCATCCCCAACTCCCCCACCGGCAAGAGTTTCGAGGCCTTCGAGCCCACGCCGGGATGCATCTCCGTCGCCGTGACTCCCGTGAGTAAGGAAATATTTAATTGAAATATCATAGGTTGGTGCCCTAATATTCGTGTGAATGCGTGGGATGAGTTTCGTTTTTTTCCAAATGCAGGTGACTCACTTTTTGAACGGCTATTTAAGATTTTGTGCGAGATTCTCTGATCTGTTAATTGTTCTGAATTATTTTCAACAATAGTAAAGAATTTTCAACTCGTTTACTTGCTGCTTTGGGGCAATTAGTGCATGCATAACATAACATTCCTAGTAATATAATTCCAATCTAAAATTATACTTTACCTCTCGGCAACTTTTATTGTAAATGAATTTACAAAGAATTTCGTGCAAAATAATTTTTTTTAGCGTAAAAGAATCGTTTCAGTGGTCGCAAGCAATCGTGGACCTCAGCAAGAAGCCCTACACCGGCGCCCACATCGAAGTGTTCAGGATGATAATGCAGTACCTGGGATGGTGGTGCGTACATTATTGGTGATGCTACGAAAATTAGCATAACATTTATTATTGAACAATCATGAGAATACTCATATTACTTTTCATACTTCATTAACAAATGATTCTACATTTTTCATGTCGATCATAAAATAAATTCTAGATGTAATAGGAAACGCCTGACGTCAAAGCTTTATTTATGAAATGTTAATATCAACAGTTACTATTTGGTGGCACCTCCTGACATGTCTTTGGGTATCTTGGTGAACGGCTCATACACTGGAGGCATGGGCATGCTTGCTCGACGGGTAAGAGCTAAAACTAATAGATAGATAGATGAGATTTTCCCCCTCAATAAACAATTAACGTTAAATTTGAAATTTTTCAAAATGAAATACATTTCTTGCATTGCTAATTAGATTGAGATTTCAAGTATTTCATTAGGTTTTCGTTCATGTAAGTTTCAAATGAATGTTTAAGTAGACACAATTTTACTTTTCAAATAGGAAGTTGACATGTTGATGGGACCAATTGCTCAACACCCTACGCGCTCGGAACTCGTCGAGTACGCCCAGGCCTACTTGTATAACCCGCACGCATTTCTTTATAAAAGAATTACTCAAGTTCAACCTGATGTACTCATATTTACCAAGCCGTTCGTGAAGGAGGTATGTACACCGGAAAAAGGCACCTCAATTACGTTCTAAAGACGGAACACTAAAATCCTTATTTTAATTCTAAGGTTAATAATTAATAGGATTTTTTTCAAGAATGATGATATGATTACAGAGTGATAGCAACGGTGAAGGGGAAGGGAGCGGGTGAGTTGCTCGAGACACAGAAAGTTAATCCGGGTATTCAGTTATTTGGTTTATGTTGGGGCCATAGCTTCGAGGAGAAATGGACACGACAGTGTGTGAAGAAAATTGGTGCATATAGCGCATAACTGGATTGACTGTAGTTGTGTGGAGTTAGTTTGGGGTTGTGAGGAAACCCGTCTGGGCTGCGATTGATGTCGATGTTGGAGTGAGGAGTGTGTTGTTGTTCACTATTTATATAATTTACACATACAATTTGGCGTCGAGAAGAAATATGGATATATATACTCTGTCGCTTTCGTTTTTTTTTTAATTTTTGATATTTTTGTGCTTTTCATAAGTATAGTGATGAGGGTTATGATGATGATGATGATGCAGGTGGTGCGTTACTCAAGAGTCGAAGATTGTTAGGGCGCTAATGTTAGTTGGCTGTTGTTTTTGGTCACATCACTCAGTTTACCTCGGTAGTGGTGGTGGTATTCTGTGGTGCGTATAGTTGGTTAGTGTTTTGGGTTAGCAGCTACGCGCACAGAAGTTGAGGTGAGAGCGAGTACTTTGAAACGTTGGAAAAGACTGTGCTGCCTTGCTAGGGCGTCTGAAGGTAATGTGAGATGACTGAAAAGCTGGGACCGAATGTTTTTATGGAGGGCCATACTTGTTGATGGAAGACTCTGTTTACAATGGGAATGTTGAAATATTCACGTAGTGTTTTTGAAGGTATGAAATCTGTCGTGCGTGTGTTTGTGATGAATACTTGTGCCTCATTTTGCATTTTTTGTAAATGTGAAATGAATTTTTTTGATTGGGTGGGTTGTGATTTGATTGTAGAAGGCGAGCTATAGAGTGCGCTTAATGCTAGAAGAGAAAGTAAAACTTAAGTAGTTTATGCAGGTTGGAGAAGACAACTGCTTTTCTTGATTTTATAAGATATCTATAACCGTGCGTTGTGAGCTTTAATCCTAAAACTGTACCTAGCTATGTGCACGGGAAGTATGTTTTGTCTATGTATATGTCAGATAATTTTCATTAAATTTAATGGGGACGATTTTAAACTTTATGGTGTTGGTCCTCATGAGCCATGATAACGTGTTATATTTATAGAAGTGCATTGTAGTTGTGTGAGTAACATCCTGTTATTATATGAGTAACGTCGCCTACAAATAATTCGTGATCCGAGTTTGGTAGTGTCGGTGGGAGGTCACGGGTGTAGAAGCTGTAGAGTTGGGGAGACAAGCCACTTGGGAGAAACCTGTTTGGAGTGGTGGACCTGTTTATTTGCCTATTCTGATGGATGTTGTTTTGTTTGATAGGTAATCTGTCAGTGTTTTTGTAAAAGACGGTTGGCGGTTATGTTGGATGATATTATATTGTATTGTAGTCCGGTGTGCCAAACCTTGTCCAAGGCTTAGGTCACATCGTGGAGCACTATGTCGATGGTGTGTCTTTATACCAATTTCATAGCAAGTGTTTCGCGGAGTGTGGCTATAGAGCTGTACGGGTCCCTCAATGTTGCTTAAAGCCGTATTGTCGAGTGTTGTGTGTGTTGTCGATGATGAGGTGATCGTACAATCTGTTGTTGAGTTTTAGGCTAAAAGCTTAACGTGGATGTATACTTGTCTTTTGGTTTGTGTAAAATTTTCAAATTGGTCGGTAGTTTTGCACTTGTTGTTGAGAAGTGATGGGTTTTGTGGAGGAAGATCATGATGGTATGTTTAATTGGTCAGGGAAATGGAGTGATTAAATATGTATCATTTTTCATTTGGATAGTGTATAATTTTTTGGTAAGTGTTTGAGTTGGGGGGTTGTGATGCCTGAATGCACGTTTTTTGTGTTTTTGGTATCCGCTGTAGTTTTCTAGTGGTTTCGGGTGGGTCATCCACTGGGTGGAGTCGGGTGAGGTCACCGTAATTGTATGGGTGAATGAGGTGTTTATTGTTGCTGACGTGGCCTTGTATGGTGTGGGTGTGTTCAATGTCAGTCTTCATTGTCTGTGTCTTTCAAGGTGAATATTTCCTGCTAGTATTTGCGGAAGATGGATTCTTCTTGATGTGTTTGGACTATGAGATGCATGGTTGTTTGGTGCTGGAACCTAGCATGCGTTTTAGGGGAGACCAGAATTTTTCGGGATCTATTTGCGTTTCTAGTTTTGATGAGGTTCTGCTATGTATGTGTTCGAAGATATCTGTATGCTGCGTGCAGTTCGCGTAGGATGACGAATTGTCTGTTGAGTGCTGGCGATGGACCTAAGGTGTTTATCTATTGAAAAGGGGCAATTGATATTGTATTAGTATGAACAGTGTCTCGTGGGTGAGTTTGAAGCCGTGGAAGATACGAAGCTTTATGTTGGGGATTGAGGTATTAGTGTCGTTCAATGTGTTTTGTCCAGTTATCTGAATGTGTGTCTTGCATAATGTAGGGTCTGGTTGTGTTGGTATTGCGTGCTATGATAATGTTCGTTTACATAGGGGCCAGTTTGCTCTATGATATTTGTATGAGGTTGGAAAAAATTGTGGCTCTTATGAGAATTTTATCGGAGGGTGTGATGGGTCCTGGTTGTATGCTTTTTTGTGGAATGCGGCTGCCTAATGGTTATGTAGGACTGTGTCTAGTCTGGTGATGCTGTGCTAGTGTGAGTAGTAAGGGTTAGAAAGCAGAATCCAATGTGGGTTCATTTGCGTTGGAATATTAATGAGTGTAATTGTCTTCCTATCTGGTTGAAGGATCAGTTTTCAAGTGTTGTGTGTCTTGCGTTTATGTCAGCGAGGAGGTGTGGCGCCTATTGAAAAGCGAGTGAAACATGTAGTAAAACACTTAAATAATAGAAAGTAGGTAATGATCGAAATCATCTAAATGATCATTCATGTAACTTCAGAGCTCCTATATGAGCAATGCCGATATATACATTCAAATGGTCACCTCAGGTTTGGCTGTGGGTGCTGGCTTCTATGGTGGCGGTGGGAGGGACGGCCGGTCTGCTGCATCTGGTTCACTCTTCCCGCAGGTCATTCTAGAATTTTTCAGATCAATTCATCCGCTTATTGCATATTGTTCAAAACGTGTGTGCAAATTTATTCATTGAGAACGAACTATAACTAATATTGCTATTTATCGTTCCTGCTCATTACTTTCCAACATTCAACGTCAAGAGCATATGCTCGGGAACATATATAGTTTCATTTAGGTGCTATCCTAGTCAGCTCCCACCGATAATCATCGATAGTTATGATTGTTGCTACCGTCCATACACTAGGTGACTATGAACTGAATTGATTTTTTAGTAGATAAAATTGTGTTTTGCTTCTCAGGAGTATAACCAAACGCATGTACATACAAGCTCTGCGATTTAAAAAATTTCTTCTTCTCGTGCAACGTGTAAAACTAGATTTCTTTTAAATGCGACAGAGTAATCCCTTCCAAATCCGGACAATCGAAGTGGGTGATGATCTCGCGAGGCTTCACCTGGGCTTGGAAACTTTTACTTGCACAAGGTAAGACTTTCTTGCAGAATTTGAACGTCGATTGCTATTTTTTAATTCTCCTACAGAAGTTATTTTTGGTGCGATAATGCAAGCACCATAAACAGGAAAATTCACAATTGTCGTCAAGACAAAAAAAAAAAAGATTTATCGCGGGATAGATTAAAAAATCTTATGTTTATTCACCGTCTTCGCAATTATTTGAAGTATATCTTCACGATTCATGCTCATCTTAAAATATCTGATAATCCAAATACTAAACTCTATTTCATTGGTGGTATTGAGCATTCTTGAAGAGCTGGCCACTCGTGGTAAAATTCCTTTGCAACCAATTCACAAATAGTACACTATAATCATCGATGAACGTCATCTATACCGGCACACTCTCCGGGTTTTAAGCGTTTTATTGTCGATTGTTGGCAGACGTGACCAGTGGCCACCCATCGTTGCGCCACATATAATCTACCACTCCAACCTATAACCATCGGTACGCCACCCTTAATTTTTATTTGGGAAGGCCTCTATATCGCCTCCCACACAAATTTTTCAAGGTCGCAATTTCAAGATATGTAAGAAGGTCTGACGACTTCTCGCAATCATAGCCATCGTTAGCTTTATCACTATTAAAACAATCAATCAATCATTCGTTAATCAACTAAAATAATCATTGTACTAATCTACTATATGCATGTATTTTTAAAAATGATTTTCCGCCTTGATTAGATGTATCTGACACACCACGGGAAGGTGCCGGTCGAACGCTCTGTGTCTTCTGGCTCTTCGTATGCTTCATGATCACTTCCATGTACCGAAGCAACATCACGGCCATCTTAATCAATGACAAGGTCCTGTCCATCTGTGTAAATACGACCATTATATCAACACGGCATTAATTATGTCATTAAACAATGTTTTAAAGTATTATTCTTATACAGGTCAAGCTGCCGTTCACTTCAGTCGAGGAATTTGAAGCGCAAAATATATACAAGCTGACTTGGATTAACGGGCAAATATACAATACTTATTTCCAGGTAAGAAAATTTATCTTAAGGAATCAATATAGATTTTATTGTTCAGTAAATATGCATCATATCATCTGGCCATTAATGATACTTTGGTTGAAACAGCCTGATTCGAGTGCCCAACAATTCGTACTTAAACAATTCCTGGCTAAAAAAACTACTTCTCTGATTCTAGTGACCTAAATCACAAATGAACATTTTCATTGATGAACATTGAATTGACGCGCTAAAAATGTTATCTGCTAGCTCATGCGCGTTCATTCATTTGGTGCCAATCTTTAATTTTTCAGAATTATGCACTCACACAACCGGACTATGTCTTGGGCAAAATGTGGAAAAAGCGAACCGAATACCAACCCGACGCCAAAAATGTCATCACCACGGTATTGAAAGACGAAGTCGCAGGTGCTTTACTCCTCAACATTCATATCTTTACGAATTAGAGGCAAAAGACAATCCTATTGTAATAGGTAACAATAATGATAATAATAATAGCGCTGTCATTGTTGCAGATTAGAACCGAAGCCAATTCTGAACAACGCAGAATTTTCACCGGGTATGGCGGGTCTCGAACTCATTGCTTCAATCAATATTCACTGTGCTAAACAGGCCTGTCACCTCACCTATTTCGACCAGAACTTTTCATAGTTCTGGTCGAATAGCTTTCATAGCTGTATCGAGCTTTAATTCTGGGGCTTTACCTAGCATTGTATTCTTTAACTACCCCTAATTCTTTACTTTACCCAATGGGTCATACTGCCGAATTATTGTGAAAATTGGCATGATATTGCAATACTATTAAAAATTTAAAAGCAAAGAAAGTAGCCAGAAAATTCACCATTTCTTATAAAGGAAAACATTTCGGAAACCAGCTCCATCATCGGTTCAAAACCTAAAACACAGGTACAAACAATTAGCAATAAATTCACATTGCAGAATAAATCGCTAAATGAGAAACAAACAAAAAAGAAGCAAACCCGGGCACAAACCTATCTATTTAAAATTTCGAGGGGATATGAACTGTTAGCGGCATTTAAAATAGGCTTTTGTTTAAAAATATAAAGGAACTAAAAATGTAAAGGAAAGGAAAAAAATATAAAGGAAAAATATAAAGGAAATATATATATAAAGGGGATGCGCAAGCAGGTTTCCTGTTCTAAAACTCCTTTCTTTATGCTCCGCCAGCCTAAGTATAAAAGTTGCGAGCTGTCACACCAACATACGCAGATGCGCAAAGCGCACAAGTATATTGATAAAATAGGGACGATCGCATAGGAACAGGGAGTGTGTCTTTATACTTGAAAAAATATCTCAGTACTCACTGCAGTGAGTGAAGAGAGCGCATTTTCTCACCGACGAAAACGTGAAACCACGGACGGACAGACGGACGGACGGACAGACTGACATGGCGAGCACAATAGTGCATTTTTTCCATATATGCGAAAATGCTCTAAAAAGAACTGATTTAAAATTATTCACCAGCAATACATGAAGATTTATATTTGGGAGGTATTTAGAGAACAAACCTTTCAACTCTTCAGCCATAGACTCAGAAGCGGGACCAAAGTAAGGAAATGAATAATAAACAGCATTCCTATGGTCACGTTCGGGAACAATCTCAGAATATTGCTTAGACAAAAATTTCTTAATTTGAGTATATACCAATTGCGACGGAAACCCATTAAGTGAAAACGCACTGCGTAAAAATTCAAATTCAGAGTGCATAGTATGGAAAGTTGAGCAGATACGAAAGCCTCGGTTTATTAACATTCAAATAACATTTAATTTGAAACTAAATGAACAAAAGCTAAAAAAGCTGGTGCATAAACCGGTAAACGTTGATTTTCGGTAAACAGAGGTCTGAAAACGGCCATTTGATTTTGTGACATTGCAATCAAGAAAAGATAGACTATTGTTTGATTCTAGCTCTATGGTAAACTTGATGGACTTGTGCTGGAGATTAAGATAATCAAAGAAAAGACCTGCATGAGAGGGATGCTTGAAAATTAAAAAAAGTGTCATCGACATACCGGTCATAGAATAGTGGCTTAAAATCAAGAGGACAATTGGCCAGCCATGTAGCCTAGTGAAAACACATAAAAATGTTTGCAAAAGTAGGGCCGAGAGGAAGACCCATGCCTAAACCATGAATTTGTCTATAAAAATTTGCCAGCATATATAAAAATTTAGTTTAAACAGATAATTCAATTGAGTTTAAACAGATAATTGAGTTTAATCAGTTTATATAAACAGTTGCGGTTCAAACCCATGACACAGTCATTGACACTTTTAAACAAAGAACTTAGGCAGATATCGATAGTCTCATGGAGGGGTATATTGGCAAACAAAGTCCTGAACATTAGTGAAAAAATTTTTTAAGCGATCCACGAGCATGTAAGTATTGTCTACCGTATACTGTTTGGTGGTGAGACAGTTCAAAACCGGAACTAAAAATTTAGCAAGTTTGAAGCTCGGAGTATTGTAAGCGGCAAAGATTGGGCGGAATTGAAATTTCAAAGCGAAATCTCGTTTATAAATTTTGGGTAAGCCATACAAAATACCAGGGGAACAGCCAGAAGCATTATGTTTGAAATAATTTTCAGATGAATTTTACGCAGTACGTTTTCACTTAATGGGTTTCCGTCGCAATTGGTATATATTCAAATTAATAAATTTTTGTCTAAGCAATATTCTGAGGTTGTTCCCGAACGTGACCATAGGAATGCTGTTTATTGTTCATTTTCTTACTTTGGTCCCGCTTTTGAGTCTATGGCTAAAGAGTTGAAAGGTTTGTTCTCTAAATACCTCCCATATATAAATCTTCATGTATTGCTGGTGAATAATTTTAAAATCAGTTCTTTTTTCAAGTATAAAGACACACTCCCTGTTCCCATGCGATCGTCCCTAGTTTATCAATATAATTGTACGATATGCGCATCTGCGGATGTCGGTATGACATCTCGCAACTTTTATACTAGGCTGGCGGAGCATAAAGGAAGGAGTTTTAGAACAGGAAACCTGCTTATTGCGCATCCCCCTCATTCAGCAGTACGTACGCGTCCATATGACGAGCAGTGCAACGTGCCAGTGTCTGATAGTGATTTTCGAATTTTGGCATCCACGACTGGTGTTTCCGACCTGCGAATTTTAGAGTCCCTTTATATTTTCAAACAAAAGCCTATTTTAAATGCCGCTAACAGTTCATATCCCCTCGAAATTGTAAATAGATATGTTTGTACCCGTATTTGCTTCAATCTTGTTTGTTTCTCATTTGACGATTTATGCTTCAATGTGAGTTTATTGCTAATTGTTTGTACCTGTGTTCTAGGTTTCGAACTGATGATGGGCTGGTCTCCGAAACGTTTTCCTTTTTAAGAAATGTTGAATTTTCTAGCTATTTTTATGCGATGCAAGCAAGAAAATGCGATGTAAGCAGTCAAGTGATTTTAATGCCATACTGTTGTTTTTTAATCAATAAATAATACGATTACAAGAGTCTTAACGCTTACAAAAGTCTTGCTTTAGATTTCAGTTTCTGTGCGATAAACGTTCCGCGTAAATTTGAGTGAATCTTTCATATATTTTGAAAGTTTATGCGTTAATTTGTACGGACGCTTTGGAAGCTTGTCGCTGCAATATAACAGGACTATTCGAGCGCGTGTCCACATTTCCAGTCATGTTCGGTTGTCACCGAAACCTGAAATTTTTTCATTCTGGTATCTCATCGATTCAGGTTGAAAAATTAAAACTAAAAAAATGTTGAATCTATCAGAAGTATATTTTTTGGAAAATATCAAATTGGACTTTCCTCAATGCTTAAAATAGGAAATACGATGAAGCTCTGTGCTAAACGAAACTTTTTTGTTAAATTGGGGCTTTGTTGAATGAGGGTTCAAACTTTTTATTTTCACATCACTCAAGTTTGGAAAATTACTTGAATAGTGAGTACAATTTAATGGAAAGATCCTCTAACCTTTAGTATCTACTAACATGAGCAAGGTTACCTGTTTGCTCCAAGTAATTATCTTTATCTCTAGTAAACTTCCCTGTGCATGTCACGTGCAGTGATCGCTCCTGAAATGATTCATCTTGGATTAATGACGGGTGATTTTTCCGAGGTAAGATATACGATATTTCATGTTCTTGATGCACTTTACCGTGATTGCTTGGAACACATAAATTACGACTATTGCAACGACCTTCCACGAAGACAGCCATTAGATATCAAAATAATATACCTGCAATATTCATTAGAATTTTTCTTTTCATATCGCAATCGACATAGTGAATGCTGCACCCAACTGTACAAGATCTACCTAATAAGATGCTAAAAAGGCTAATATTATATATCAGCCTTTCACTGACATTATAGCTGAAACAGTAACCTAATTCAATGTAAACATTCAATTGATTGCAGTATGGTGAGTGTCGCCTAGCGCTGTGTGAAGCAAGTCTTATACCTCCTGTCTTCATGACTTATGGTTACCCCAAAAACTCTCCTCTTCAAGTCAGATTTGATATCATGTGAGTATTTTGTGTGGTGCATGTATATCATGAGATGTGTTGGAGCATTATACGCCAACGTAACAGAGCTGCATGGCAGAGGCGGGACGTAAACAGAGTTGCTGGTAGTGGCGGGACGTAAACAGAGTTGCTGGTAGAGGCGGGACGTAAACAGAGTTGCTGGTATATAGAGGCGGGACGTAAACAGAGTTGCTGGTAGAAGCGGGACGTAAACAGAGTTGCTGGTAGAGGCGGGACGTAAACAGAGTCTGTCTCTTATACACATCTAGATGTGTATAAGAGACAGGAGTTGATGGTAGAGGCGGGACGTAAACAGAGTTGCTGGTAGAGGCGGGACGTAAACAGAGTTGCTGGTAGAGGCGGGACGTAAACAGCTTCCTTGACGTAACCCCACAAGAAATAGTCACATAGGGTGAGATCAGATGATCTCGGTGGCCAAAAGTGTAGAACCAGATTTTCATTTCCTATGCGTTTGTGGGACGAGTTTGACTCCCGTTTAGATGTTTTCCGTGCTGCTCAAGGGACATATTGAATATTGATAAACATGTAAAAATTTTTGATCTTTCTCTTTATATAGGTGTATAAATTATTCATTTCGAATTTGTACCTAAATAAATACGAATTTATTGGATTGACTCATTTAGAATAACTGTATACATAAGATATATTCATTTACAAAAACATTGTAAAATGCTAGGCTCAAAAACTTCCTCGATTCAAATGATTAAACGCAACCACTTGTGAACGCTGAAATACAATGAGACTTAACAAAATATTGGTCATAATGGCGCTTGGAAACAATTCCTTCAGGCTTCTTCGGGTGGTCCAGTCCGGCATAGCGGATCATTTGATATCGAGCAACTTGTGGAACTCGACGTGGTGCATGAAACCTTCGAATACCCTCAGCGAATCACGGCCACTTGTCGTCACAGATTTTCTTGGACTTTTTAGCATCTACGGAATAGGTAAAATTATAGCAAATAGTTATTTATTACTTCAACGTTTTAAAAAGACTTAAGAGATTATTTCGATGATGACCTTCGATAGTTTCAATCATGCCGCAGAGTAAGTTACTTAAAAAACTTCCCTATGAAATCAGAACCACTTTCTTAATGTAATATTGGATAAAGGGAAGGAGATTTTTTGTATGAAGCGTTTGTTATTGAATTTTAATGAATTTTAAGCTGCTAAGCAGAGAAGAAAATTAATTTTACATCTTCGAATTTAACACGTCATCTATATTTATTATTTCTTTAAACAATACAAGGAATGGCGTGTACGTGTTAATGTTTTGTGGCTTCAATCTGGGTAAAAAATTTAAAGTGTATATTTAGCTAAAACAAATCAAACCTATGGGAATTAATTATATTAACGGACTACATCACTCCGTATCAATCCTGAATTTTTATTTGTTTTTGATATTGCTTTTAAACAAATGAAGAATTAAAATTAATTATTTAATTTCGATTAGACGACAAAAAAATTGCAATCTGGTGGATGGACAATCATTAAAAATTGATTTGAAAATTGAGTAAAAATCTAAACTACAAATCCAAAAAGGTATTTTAAAAACACGATGGCTAGTTCATGTTGAAATATTCCTTGTCTCCACCGTAACTGAGATTTTTCCCTTCTTCCCTTCCACTCGTCCGTCTAAATTTAAAGCATCTGCTTGAGACCTGCATGAAAATTTGTCCGGACTGAAAATAATTTTATATTGGCTGCGGTTAGTTTACGTCAAAGAATATTCTTTGGTTACGTGTTTTTTCATTGCAAAGGTTTTGACTACATTGCAAATTAATCATATGTTTCACCTGAATACATTGTTTGAAATATAGAGACTAAATTTCCCTCTTATACCCGCAATAACAGCTTCAGAATATTTGTGTTTATCTGGTTAAATCGAATTTGTTGGAGATACATTTCCTCCCTTATTCACACTATGTACATGACACGCTCCCTGCTGATGAATTAATTCAGATTTTCACCGCTCAGGCATGGCATTCTCCGTACTGGTGTTCATTATCGAAGTAGCAACGGGACGTGAGGCAAAAAGCAAAATAAATACATGAGGAGACTCAATTTCTTGACAGTTTACGGACCAAGACCTGGACTCTCTTTACACCGCGCTTGGAACGCTTCATATTTACATCTACGACATCTAAGCTTCCTGAGACTAATAAAATCTGATGCATTGGGTTCTACAAACTGTTTGAATATGTCAGTTCAATGAACCAATTTTTTAATGATTATTCAGGAACTATTGACACACCTTATTGACATGAGGCATAAACAACATAAAAACCGTTGAAACAATGAAAATATGTTAAACGCTTGTTGTTTCAATGTTTCCAAAAATTTCAACCCAATAGGATCTGGTATATCATGAAAATAATCCGTCTCCGATTCGATTAATAAAACAATCCGAATGCATGTAAAAAACACCGGATTTAGAATGCACCGAGATAGTGTACACGATATATTTCAGATTTTCTTCGCTATACTAATTCTTCGGATGCAAGGAACTGTTTTTTCAACAGTACTCGATACAAATTTCATGCAATGCTTGGGCTATCCACAAAATCGATTCAATTTGGCAGTTTCCTAAGTATAGAAATATTGTAAAACACTATATTAGGAACGAATAAAATTATTGCGAAGGTCTACGAGAATATTCGAGGGACTCTTCATAGAGACCTATATATAAATAATGTTCATCTTGTAGTGAATTAATTGATTGTATTATTCAAAAAATCGTTATAAATGAATAGCAGGAAAAACTGAATAATAAAATGCAAACATTACTGCTGTTTAATTCAACAACCTATTTGATGTCAGTACTCGGGGATTTCGATTGTCCACCGTTGATGAAATCCGTTGTGATTTTCTTAAATATTGTTTTAAATTATTCCGTATACATAAAGTTTTGCTATCGGATTCCCTACATATCTTGATTTTTTTACGTTAACTTTTGCTTGCCACGCTTCCACTAAATAAAAATGATGCGTGAAGCCGCGATCCTTAATAAAAATAATGGATCTCGTATTCACTGCTCATTTGCTATCAGGAGCTGGTAACCTCTCATATAAACCATTTGTAGACAATGAGCCATTCTAGTCTATTGCGTCAATTATTTATTTTTTGGCACAGTTTGGTATCTTAATTATGCCCCAATATAGTTCAATTATCGCTAATACTTCTTGCTTATCCACCCTCTTGACCGTTAGAGGGACAGACTAGACACAACTAGTTTGTGTGCCATACGTTTACCATAATACCTCGTCACGTTTGTTATAGTGATTCGTTATCGAACGGCTGCCACACAAGCAGAAAATTATTTGTAAATCATTGCATTTTATTTAGTTTTCAAGTTAAAGGACAGAATGGATAAAAAAGGTGGCAAATGGCTTATCACAAGCACTATACGTCTGAAGCAACTCTGTGATTAATACATATATATAATGGCAATATTGGGAACGGCCATATAAACTGTATTGACTGTAAATTCCGTTTTCGGTAGCAAGCGACAAACTAAAAGGAATATTATTGTTAAGTAAATCGTTATCCTGCAGTCTTGAGGCGTGTAACTCTGACCTCTATTAACGACTAACTGAATTCTCTAAGAAATCGGTAGTCGACACCTCGACAAAATTGTTGAAATTTATTTCATTGATTTTTTGTTCATACTGGTAAGATTCCACTCACAACTCTGATGAATCTACATGAGTACAGATCAGCCTTTCCAACGAATGGTAGTCGTGTTTCCAAGACACGACTCTGCATGCAGTATCTTTCTATAATTCAGGCATAGCTGGGGATCATTAGTTTTAAACTATTAGATCCACGTCATATTCCTAATGAGCGAAACTTACGAGGGATATATTTCTATTAAAAGAAAATACTATCGAATATTTCAGTGGTATCGTTTTTCCATTCAATCTACTCCTGTTATTTTATTTTGTAATATTACTTAATTTGTCTATTATGATGTAAAAGGAGAATATATTCTGCAAGACAAACCCAATGCAGGCCACAACTGGCATTTTGCCAGAAGTCTGGACCTTTAAGTTCAGGCAGCACGTCTTCAATGAGAGATATTTTCCGTACACTTAGGTAAAAAAATAATAATGATCAATTTTTCAGTGAACTATCAATATTAACTTTAAAATTGTTACTCATTTTGAGTCATGAAAGCCATATGTGTGCTTTGCCCTCAACGCTTCAATTTACTCATAGGCGATAAATCTTATTCATATTTTATTGTTTTCAATATTTTATTCCAGGCTGAGTGCTATTGATTGCGCTGTGTTATTGGATTATACCATGAGTATAGCAGAGCGTAACTTCGGGGACTCGCCTCAAATTTGGCACGTGAAATGGACATGGAACATTAAGCGACACATTTCTAAACTATTTGGAACCATTATGAAGTGAGCTTATATAAAGTATCGGGAATGCTGTGCGACGACAGTCGCCGTAATAACTTCATCGTGAGTATTGAAGGTAAGTGTTTTTTTCCAGTGCTGTATATAGCGCTTTTTAAGTAGAGAAGATCGAATAAATTAATGGGTATTAACGATATAAAATACTTGCCAAGTAACTTGTGATTTTTTGTCCACTTTATTTCACAATTTCACTAAACAGCTCAAATGCCACGATTGATAACACACTCGTCACAGTGGGCAACGCAATATAACTTTGCAAATAGTTTTCTAGGCCGAAGAAATTGTACAGAAATAGTAGTACAAAATAAGCTCATGAAGCAATATATCCTGAATGGAATTAATGGAGATCTTGGAATAAAAGGAAATCTTGGAATGGTTTATAGTCGGTTAACGTCTTTTCGGCTGCATTGTATACATAGATACATCTCACTCATTCCTATATGGATGGTGCGCACAACTGAAACATTCAAACCCTGAATTTGGGAGGCATGAATGGCCTGCATACATCGTGAATAATCACAATAATTCTGATTATCAGTAAGAATATAAGCTTGTTGTGCTGATGATGATCAGCGCTTTTTAGGCGAAAAGGTCCTGACTGTGGCAAACACGTAAAACTCCGCTGAAATACTGAGCTGTATAACACCGCATTACTGCATTACTGTTTTAAATACTATATTCAGTTGAGGAAATACAATATTAATAAAATGGTGCAATGTTTGCAGCATTTCGAGGGATTCCTAACCTAAACGCTTCTGGAGCCTTCCATTCCCTCCATTTCTCTTTCTCTCTTCGTCAAGACAAAGAGAAAGAGAGAGAGAGAAAAAAAAACATATATGTCAGCATATTGAATTTCTAATTATAAAATTTCGAGTAAAATTTTGATATTGACACATTATAAAATGTCAATACCAATCATTTCTTATGACGAGTTAGAACTTTGAAATTACATTCAAATTAAGTCACCTGCGCTTGACGAATTCTGAGAAACTAGATTTAGATGCTAATTATTACCATCAATATAATATAATATAATACCAATATATTGTAATATAATATATAATATATTATCTATATATTCGAGGTTAAAATGGTTGCGTTTTTAACAACTTATAAAAATTTTATGATATATTATACGCGACGTAATCTTTAGATACTTGATACCTTTACAATAATGGCACATGTGTTAATTCTTCTATTTTAAGGTTCGTAAAATGAGGGAGTGGACCATCCCCAACTCCCCCACCGGCAAGAGTTTCGAGGCCTTCGAGCCCACGCCGGGATGCATCTCCGTCGCCGTGACTCCCGTGAGCAAAGAAATACTTCCTTGCTTTAAAGTTAAAGTTAAGTTAAAGACAATGAGTTAAGACGTGTCATCGCTTGGCTAAATTCGTATTTGACTTTATAAGCAAAGAATATAAATCAGTGATTGTATCACATAAGAATTTCTAAGAATCGTTTGAGAACCGAGGATTTTACTCATCTGAGTACAATAATATTCAGTTTTATTGAATTGTTAAAACTAGGTAAAGTTAGAAGACTTGGTTTATTGAACCGTTGAAACTAGGTAAAACTAGAAGACATGGTTTTCCATAGCAGGCTGCAAGAAGCCGCTCACAGGCCAACGAGTGATGACAGAATCAACGAAGGAGAGTCACTCTCGTGTTGAAGCGCTCATGAAAGTTGAACTCAGAGCTGAGCGGTGCTAGCGAGGGCGTCCAAGGGGCCTTTTTCCGGCAAGATTCATCCGATTCGATTTGGTCCTTTTTAGCGCATTTTCTCATTTATGGAAAAAATCCACTATTGTGCTCGCCATGTCCTTCTGTCTGTCTGTCTGTCCGTCCGTCTGTCCGTCCGTCCGTGACCTCAAGTTTTCGTCGACGAGAAAATGCGCTCTCTGTCACTCACTGCAGTGAGTACTGAGTTATATTTTTTACAATTGCTTTGGCCAGTAAAATAACATGATCTATATATCAATATATATACATATATCATATACTTAAACCGAAAAATCGAGCTGTTATGGTGCAAATTATAAATTTACATATAATTATTGAATTTTACCTGGTTCTCTTGACAGCATCTCGCAATCCTGCGTGCTAGTACGGGGAACTGTTTCCTTGGAAGTGATTCTTTGCAAAGCGTAGGATAAAATTAGCTTATTTCAATGTTAATATAATAAGTGACTGCAATATTGCCATGGCTAAGCTTTGGCTTCAATAACATACTTACGATCTAATACTTTCTGGCAAGTTTACCTGATATCTATAAAAAGTAATGCAGTAGATATAAAATTTAATGGCATGTGAAAATTTAGTAATTAAAGATAAACTTTTTAATATCAATCGATAAGGTATAAATAAAGTGGTCATGTGCGACCCGTGTAGTAACTATGATGCAGGAAGGTAGAATAGAAGTAGATTAAATCTCCCAAGAAATTTTTTTAGTGAACCTAGCTGTGCTCCAGCAACAAGAGATCTGAGTGAGCAAAATTGAGTGAGCAAAATAATATTTAGGCAATCTATGTGAGCAGAGAACTGACAAGAGGGTGTTACTGATTTCGTCTTAACATATTATCTTGTAGTTGGTTCACAGTCCGTACAATAAATAATTTGATTCTAATTATAGCATTCGGTCAACAATTACGCTTATATCCAAGCTGAAATTTGGTCCGATTTGATCAGCCCAAAATTTCTCGCGGCAAAGAACAGGACCGCAATCTCCACGATAACGAGCTACTTATTTAACTGCTAAGTGGAGAAACTGGTGCTTCAGCTGACTTCATCCATACTCACCATCACAACCCACTCCCTCCAACTAACTCACGCACAAGAAAATACTTGAAATAGAGCACGATAAAACTCTTAACAACAAATATAAGTAATACAGGGTGAGTCTATTCTTTACTTGCGCTGTACTGTTCCCTGTCTGGCGGCAACCTGTGCATGGAGACGCTCGTATAGGCGCCGAGCACTATCCATGTCGCCATCGTCTTAATTTTATTAATTGTTAAGAAGTTTGTTGCATAGTTGACGTAGACAGACGGAAAGGATGGATGAATTAGTGAAGATAAACTTTAAAACTTTTCCTAATGACATAACTTGAACATTGTGCATTAAATATGCTGACAAGCAGCAGAACGCCGTCACTCGGATACATTCGAGGCTTTGTCAGAGAATAAACATTAAATTGTGAGCTTTCAGCCTTTGTATCTTTAATTTTAAGTTATTATTATTCATAATGGTTTTGGATAGAGATACGCTTCCGCATAGGCGTGTTTTGCATAGACACATAGTTTCTAGATGTTATTCTTTAGCATAGTTTTCTACTTTAAATTTTGATAACAAAAATATGCCGTAAGAATTCACCATATCTTTACAAAAGACATATAATGGAGTCCAGCTACATTGTCAGATCTCTTATTCAAAAATATGTAAAAGTACAATCAATTAGCACTATAAAAATGCTCAAAAAATACATAGATAAATTAGAGACATAGCAGCAGGTGGACAAACATTTATATTTATTATTCCGAGTGAAAAAAAAAACAGAGGCCGCATTCAAACAAGGATTCTGTATAGAAATGTACTGAGAGTCGAAAAGAATAGGCCTATGTAGGTTTCTGAAGTTGTGTTATTTTGTTTTTAATGTCGTGTTTCGCAAACTCCCTTAAACGTTTCGCACTCTTTTGCTTTTCGCTCTATACCAATTAATCGATAATAGAAATTGATTGATTTAGAACTTTAATTAATGGATAGTTTTGATGCTAGCTATGCAATATGCATTTATTAATTTGACCCGCGGCTCAGAAAGATGTGCAACGTTTTGGATCACTTCATTTAATAACTTTATTGAGAAGTTTGGACGTCATTCTTCAAGTAAATTCCGTAATCGTATGAAATGCATGTCAGTTAACGTATTCGAATCGAAGCATTCACTTTTGAGAGGATTTTGAAGTCGCGCTTACATTTATACGAAAAAAAAACACAATTAAGATTGTCTGCAATCGAGACTCATGCAGGCTGTATGAGGGATCTATTCACCGCCAACCAGAGGCCATCTTAACGACGCCCAGTGGTCTCCCGGCACCAGGCAGATAAGGCCAAATGTTTCCTGCGATACATAATTTATATATACACTTGCAAGCAGAAGTTATCCATAAGCCGCTAAATTATTTTATTTCAAAAGCATTAACGTAGGTAAAAAATAGTAGAAAACACTATGACGTGGATCCCTTCTCTAACTGTGAAATATGTATTTGTTTTAGTGGTCGCAAGCTATCGTAGACCTCAGCAAGAAGCCCTACACCGGCGCCCACATCGAAATTTTCAGGATAATGATGCAGTACCTGGGATGGTGGTGAGTATGCGATTGTTGCTGATATGAAGTCTTATTGTAGGCACCTCTCTGTGTGAGCGTGATAAATGTTCATGTGAATATTGAATTATCTCGGATCAATGAGAAATAAATCAGCATTTCTTTAATTGTAGGGCCATCCATTATAGTTAGAATTCTCATGTCTTGTGAAATACTTTATGTTGATTAATGTTTTATGTGAAGATTCACATCAACAGTTATTATTTGGTGGCACCCGCTGATATGTCTTTGGGTATCCTGGTGAACGGCTCATACACTGGAGGCGTTGGGATGCTTGCTCGACGGGTGAGAGTTTAAATAGAAATTTGTTAGTGCGATTGTGTAGAGATAAAGCGTTAGCTTACTGGCGACGATTGTAGGAAAAATATGGTGCTTTCCGAGAAGGTATTCGTGTGATATACTCTGTTGCTTTTTAGCGCATTTTCTCATTTATGAAAAAAATGCACTATTGTGCTCGCCATGTCCGTCTGTCCGTCCGTGACTTCACGTTTTTGTCGACGAGAAAATGCGCTCTCTGTAACTTACTGCAATGAGTACTGAGTTATATTTTTTTATAATAGAGCGTCCCAAAAATCGAAGTTGCTATATCTCTATGATAACTGCTTCTGTTGAATTGTGTTGCCACTACGCGGAAACTTAATTTCTCATTTTAAAATATATTTTTCGCTATGGAAATGAAAAATTTCATAGGCTTGCATTGAACTTTTCCGCAGGAAGTTGACATGTTGATGGGACCAATTGTTCAACATCCCACGCGCTCGGAACTCGTCGAGTACGCCCAGGCCTACTTGTACAACACCCATTACTTTCTGTACAAAAAAATCACTAAAGTCCAACCTGATGTACTCATATTCACAAAGCCGTTCCTGACAGATGTAAGTAATGCAGAAGCAAACCATGCAAATTGGTTGTAAGAATATGAGTTAGTTATTTTCACATTATGTAAGAAATTTTTATATAATTTTCATGAAAATTTGATGGAATTCGTGGGCGCCCTGACCCTCAGAAAGACATTTGAATTGGCCCGCCATGAGGTCGTTAATTAAACAACTCCCCACGGAAGACGATACGCTATCTTCAATAGAAAAGAGAAGTATTTACAACAACGTTGCATGATAGTAAATGACACTTAAGTAAAAAATCCTGATACAAGAGCAAATGTAACAGGCATTCAGTGTGTTCAACCTTCTTCCACTGTTGTCGACCTGGGGGCTCCTCGATCTCTTATCACCACTTCCGCGCCTGACAGCTACTGACCCACAGTCCACAGACGCCGCGTGGGCTCGGCTGATATGGAAGTTCTCGGGTCATTATTTTTTGCAGGATAAATGAACGCATTATTAGCATCTGGTCAATACTTTGGCAATTTGGTGCCTCAGATAAAGGCGCGTCCGAATCTGAGAATGGGCTTAATAAACGCCCAACGTACCAATGAAATAATTCAATTCAAGGTCAAGTCTCGCTCCGTTCCAACGTATAACATAACGAACGTACACATGCACCCACATTGACTGCATTTATTGAAGTCTGGATGGCCATGGTAGACCTGGACAAGCAAGGTGATCACGGAGCAGCCTGATGGGCTTCTCATTTAATTTTGCAGATTCGCCCCATGTAGGACAAGAGACTATCGAAAAAAGCTCCTATCTCGCGGTTGAGTGCAGCACACAAATTAGGATTAATAGGATATACCGCATATAGTACGGTCGCTATGAATGACTTTTAGGTTTCCCATATTGACAAATACAAGATCAGCTGCATCAGGAAATACACATGTCCCGATTTTTCTCTACGACGAAAGTAAGATAGTTTATATTCGTAGTTTTCGTCTTTTTGCATTGTTATTAATCCTACAATACATGTTTTTAGCTCCGTAAACCCAAATTCTGCAAGAACGTAATCATGGAGCTTTGGTTCTCCCTGATATGGCTTAGAAGATTTATTAACTTTTCCTGTAGTAAATCTTCGTCAATTACTGTAGAGAATTAATGTAAAATACGGAATTTTTCTTCTGATGAAGATGACTAAGAGCCTGGTAACTCTTACAACGAAAACATGATGGCGAACGGTTGATTTATTTTTAATATTGTAAGCTACTGGCTCGAAGAATAGAAAGGTACTGGGAAGTGGACACTGTCCCAGTTAACCCCAGACGAATTGTCCGATATTATACCCAAAACCCCCATTTTGGAAATATTTGGCTGCCACTTAAATAATAATAAATCAAGTTATTATTTATCTTAATTATTTAATTTGAATGAATTATTCAGCAATTAATCATACATTCAAGCTTTAGTTTGCAAAATATGCACTCCTACTACATATAATACGAAAAAAAACATTACTTAGAACAAAATATTGCTCACAGGGGAATGCAGGACCGGGCAAAACGTCTCTCTGCTACTTCAATCAATGCACTAACTTGTGTGCTATTACAACCTTATACTAAAGTAATCGCCTACCTTATACTGTAGTATACCTTTCAATATTATTTCTAAGTATATCAAATAATTGACGTGTCCCTTGGAGCCCCCATATCCCATTGTATCCCTCTCCCCATATCTCCTAGTCCCTACTCTGATCTTCTTTTCACACACGTTTCACTGGTTCCAATTTCTTCAGCGTCTGTCAGCTATTCTCTCAGTCAAGCCGTTCACACGCTTCTCCGTAGCTAAAAAGGTTAGGGTTCTCTCTAAGGATGTGACTCGATCTTAGGTTCTCCCGTCACATCTAAAAATTGTCCCAATTTACACCAAGCCCTTTTTCATCCCTAATACAATTGCATTCATACAATAAATTTTTTACACCAGTATCATCACGACCAATTGACCTTTAGTTTTACAGTTCTTTCACTCTCTTGTGGCCTTTTTAGCGCATTTTCTCATTTTTGGAAAAAAGGCGCTATTTTGCTCGTCATGTCCGTCAGTCTGTCCGTGACTTCACGGACGGACGAAAAAATGCGCTCTCTGTCACTCACTGCAGTTGATTTTTTAGTAGTTACATGTATATTAACAACCTATCATTCCACTCGTCAGGTACATATTCTCAATCAGTTCTAAATTGATCAGTTTGTCAATTGCTCCGACGCCGCCATAGTTATACGTCTCATACTGTACGTATATGGGTCTCATAAGGTTAATTTCCACGTTTACCACGAAAAAAATTATTTAAATGAAATATTCTCAAAGATTGCTTCAGTATTTCCAAGCACTACTTCGTGTTCCGCTGTCTTTCTTTTCTTAAAAATAGAACGGGTGCCACAAGACGAAATCTTTTCTGTTCGAGAAAGTCTAATTGCACGACTAGTATTGGAATCACGCCAAAAATATTAACCAGGCAAAACAATATCATCTCACACGAAAGCTGTTTGTTTCTCAAGAAAATATTGCGCTTGGAAAATTTATTACAACAATTCGTTGACCGCCCCAGGTGTGGCTGTGGGTTCTGGCGTCCGTGATCGCGGTGGGAGGGACCGCTGGGCTACTGCATCTGGTGCACTCCTACATAAGGTCACTTGTAAATCATTGTTTATTTGAAATAAGCTTATGAGTGGCTTTTAATAATTCAAACTCACTTTATTACTCTTTTATCAATTACAGTTGATATTGCTTTCATCGAGATTCCACTATAAATAACCTGATGTAAAAAAACACTTTGTATTCGCTACATTGGCAATTATTTTCTTATTTTGCATTGTGGTCCTTATGACTAGCAACCCCCAACAATTCATTGACAATTTAACAAACTCAAATCAGGGCCCAGTGACCATGCACCAATAGGTGTTATGTTGCCGATGCTGTTGTTTCGGCCGCTCAAAATCCACCTCGCAGCTTTCAAAACACAATTTTTTTTACTTTTCACAATACAGTTTCTTCACACTTTAATTTCTTCTATTAATTGCACCATTTTGCTTCACGTCTTTTCGCCACTGACCAACATCTTAGAGGCCTCACCAGGTTTCAGTGACAGGGAGAGCTACCCCCTATGATTAATTAGCATATTCTACTTAATAATGACTAGTGGTATGATCATTTATTGATGCTATATTCAGCAAAACCATATTGAAATGACCGGCAATCTCAAACAAGAAAACAATATAATAACAATTAAAAAATAATACAAATTACTTTGGGGGCTTGAGAGTATTTTAGAGGGGCTAAAGCCCCCAATAATGAGCTAAATGACGCCCTCCCCCAAGCCATCCGTTGCCACTACACCTATTTCTTCTCATATTGCCAATTGAATTTCATCTCATTACTTTCTATACATATCGCTCTCCATTGCAAGTTTAAATGGAAAACGGGAATCAGATTTTATTTTTTCTGCATTAATTTAGATTATTAATCGATCTATGTTTTCAATGTTTTTTAGCTTATATCGCAAAGTCAAAAATCAAATTCATGGCAGACATTTTCATTGATATTTTACGACGCTCCGAACCTTCAATATTATTCTCAATGAAATCGAAAACTTCCGGCGTTTAAAAATGTGGATTTTTAATGATCACCTGCACGAGAATTTGGTTTGCTGGACACGTTTGCTGGAATTGGGTTTGCTATTCACTTAATGCTGACCAATATTAAACTAGGCTCTTTAGATCCGAGTAAATCCATGAGCATTTCCCATGCCTTATTTTAACGTGACATGATTTGTATTAGTTTTTTCCTTTAATTTAATGTGCAACAATTTCAATTTGTCTTGATACTTTTTGCAGAAACTCGCATCTCAAATCCAAACAATCGAAGTGGGTGATGTTCTCACGTGGCTTGACCTGGGCTTGGAAAACCGTCCTCGCACAAGGTAGAACTATCTTAACAACCATCATATGATGTAATCTAAGCAATCACAGTATATCTTTTTGTTTTGACACTTTCGTTTACATTTTCCAATTTACTTTTTCCATGTTCTGTTGTATTCAAAACCTCGTAGGCATCAATTTATCCGCAATAAGTAATTTTAAGCGTTAGTTCGGCGAGACAAAACACACAGGAACAACACAACTAAATATAGGAACAACACAACTACATAGAGACTACAAATTGATCTGATTTTCGCGTTATATAGAAGATTATTTACTATTTATCAAAGATATGAATATTTTCTGTAAATTATTTGCGTTCTTAATGCAGATCCATCTGATTCGCCTGGGGAGCGCTCCGGACGACTGCTTTCTACATTGTGGCTCATCAATTGCTTTATGATCATTAACATGTACCAATGCAACATCACAGCCATCTTGATCAACGACAAGGTTTTGTAGATTATCGCATAAATTCTCATTATATCACAGAAAATACAATATACTGATTTCACATTTATCTAAAATGATATCTTCAACATTATTTTTCTTCAGGTTAAACTGCCCTTCACTTCAGTCGAGGATTTTGTGACGCAGAAAACATACAAGCTGACTTGGATTAACGGACAAATATACAGCTCTTTTTTTCAGGTAATAAAAATAGTTTCAACAGTTCTTTTTAGTTCTTTTTAACTAAATTATAGTTTTCATCTTGTGTCGGATAAATAAGAGGCTTAAGTACGTTGCTCTCTGCATGTAAAGGCGAATTTTGTAAGAATTATTTTATTATTGAATAAAAACGCAATATAGTTATACGAAAAAATCCCTGATTCAAAAATGTGTGTGAGCTTGCATTTTTTTTCCTGAACATAATGAACCTATGACCTACGTAGGCAGTTAATATACATGCTTTAATTTGAAATTTATGGCCTCCCACTCTCGATCTGGAGCCACAATAGTCTGTAGCTTTCAATGTTCAGGAGTATGCCGTCAATCAACCGGACCTTCCCTTGGGCAAACTGTGGGGCATGAGAGATGACTATCAACCTGATGCCAACCATGTCGTCAGCACTGTGATGACGGAGAAGGTTGCAGGTACTGAAAAAGAAGTTTTTCAGTACCTCATGTCTTGTCCGTGCTCAGCTCCAATAATAAAAATAAAATAATTTTTAATAGAATCGAACTTTAACATTTTGCATGAATTTGTTAGATTCGGTTTTGATCAATATAAAAGTTAAAGGTGAAAAGCATTATGGACAACAAATGCAGTTTATTTTTTCATACGTCAATTCAAAATACGCACGGTTTAATTACTACCAACTTTATGAATGACCCAACTATGGAAGCCAACTTTTCGAACAACGAGCAAAGCAAGTTTGACAAAATTTCAGCTCTAAGTGAAACAAGCAGTCTGTGTACTTACAGTTGTCGCTGCGAGATGGCTTCAGCGGGGATTCATGGCAGGGGATTTTTCTGAGGTAAGCTTTAAATTTATTTTCCGAATTCCTCAAACGATGAATATTTTTATGCAGCCAACCAATTGTGAAATTTTGCGGGGACAAAAGCAAAGTAAAACTTTATAGATCATTGCGTTGTTTATTACTTATGATTATTTATGACTATATATGCGTTGGTAAATTACAAATAATGTATCCCAGTCGAATTTTAGATTCCATTCAGGGTCGCGTCAGACTCCATCGACTCGGCTTAGAGGTGAATTAGGTGCAAATCGGCCGCCTACCCTATTCGGCAGGAAATTAGGAGCTTATTACTGGAGTTGATTGCACGATGGGCCGAATCTGTGTAATATAACCGAAAAGAGCAGCTGGTCAGGCTGTCTCATGTAAGACGCTAGTATTTGAGCGAACTATGACCATCACCCGCTCATGGAATGGCGTCGATGTATGTATAAGCGTACGTTTGTTAAGGCATACGATGAAACGAAATAAGAATTGTCTTTACCAACTTTTTGAGCTTACGTAGTAGTTAGATAGTGTTTTTACTAAATACAGGACAAACAAATCTGAATTTATTTTGCTATATTTAAAAACCACAGGCTGCTTGAAGGCATGTATATATGATTTAGGGGCGCAAGAGACGAAAAATACTTGATAATTACGTAGCAGTAAAATAATTAATGCTTGTAGCTCTAAGAGATGAATTTCAAATACGGGGAGGTGTACATGTAGTCGCTCCTACCATCCTTGACTGGAATTGAGCTCCAGTAACGCTTAGTTTTGTATCCTTGCTACATTGAGTGCCTATGCGAGGCACGCGGGACTTTGTCGCGCCCTCCTGAACATTCACACTTTTTGTCACGGCAAACCTATCTCTTCCTAGAGTTTTGAAGCTACAGCAATGAGACATATACCATTCGATTCGTAATAAAAAGATCTAGCGGTTATAGTGCCATTTTTTTCGATTTCGTTTTAGTTTGTATTATATATTGCAAAATGGGGGGGGGGAAATTTCGAAAATTCTAAATTTTTCAGAAAAATCATCATAACAAGAGAACCAAGAAAAAAAATTGACAAAGTGGCCCGACAATCGCTAGATATGGTCTTTACGCATCGAATGTTACGTGTTTCGATGTTGTAGCATGTGATTTGCAACAGCTAAAACTTTTTTAGAGTACCCCCCTTCTTGGCCATTTTCTATGAATTTCACGTTTTCTTTAATTTTTTCGAAAAATTTACATGATCAAAATAATCGTCATTTTCGATTTTACATGTGTGTACCAAGTTTGGAGATGATCCTTCCCTAAATATAGAAAATAGATTTTGACCGACACGGTTCCCTTAAAAGTTGTATTAACTGAAATTATTCCCGGTTCAATTTCGTGTTTCCTTGCCAGTTGCTTAAATAAGACACGATGATACATTTTTCATTTTTCCGTCTAGTCTGCACATACGTATATAAAGCGTACAACGATTCAAATGCCCCTCCTTTTCGCCCATTATATGGGGGGAAGGGATAGGACATTTTTTTAAGTACTTCTCAGATTCGGCCGCGTCCATGCCGAAGCTATCAGGTGCTATGCGCGCGCTCGACGATCGCCCAAAGTTCGCTCGGTCTGTGTCCAGATTCTAGTCAGGCGCTTATTTCGTTCGTACAACCAAAGCGTAAAGCGGACATAGAGCTGCTAATTGAATTTAGCTAACCATCCTCAAAATTTTCATAGGGATTCGCATGGATACGGATCGCGTGAAATTATTCACTGTTAGCAGAACGTTACGACTCGCACTGTCAAATATCGTCATCTACCTATTCTAGCAGATGCGATACCTTACATACCCTTTTACCCCTTCACAGAGTCACTAACCTAGCTTGGGTTGCCACGAATGCAAAATAGGATAAATGCTCTCGTATGTCATGACTTACACAACGCACTTGCGTCGGATAAGATGCGGATTTATCGGGTAAGATAAACGGGAGAAATTCTCGCGTATATCATGACTTGTACAATGCACATGCATCGGATAAGATGCGGATTGAGTCTCACAATAACCAAATATGTACATGTAGAATGGCTCGAGCTATAAAGTAAAAAAAAAACAACCTAGGAAAATAATTAAAGAATTCTTTGACAAGCAATACATGCAAATAAACAATCTGAGAATTTCAAAATTTCTTCTCCTTTTTTTTTCTTTAAATGTTTAGTTATTAGTTTTGAACTAGTGATTCAAATTGGTGAAAAGGAGTCCAGAACGGATTGATCTTTGGTGAAAATATGATTAATTCAATTTATTTTTTCAATATATTTGAACTCTTTATTGTCGTACATGACATGACCTTTTACCTGGCATATAACATAACATAACATAGTGATCTCGGCGCTGCAGTGTAGGCCTGATGTGGCCTGTCGCCGATTCTTTTCCTTTTCGTGCCTTGTTCACAGAAGATCTAAAATCGTGTCATTTGACCGTATTTTTTCATGACTGACGATAGTTTGAAGTAGCTACTCGACTTCCACCGGGTTCGATATGGTGCTAGGCATTTCAAATCTGAACATATATTTTTCCATAGCTTTATCTAGTCTGTTCTTGAACGCGTTCATACTTGGAGCGCCAACGCTGTCATCGGGGAGGCTGTTCCACATGTCGGTGATTCGAAGCGAGAAGAAATTTTGTCGCGTGGAGAAGTTGCAGCGTAGTTTTTTTAGTTTATAGCTGTGACCCCTGGTGTTGGTTCTTGTTTCAAATTCTAGTAATCCTATAGCTCTATAAAAAATTTAAAATCGGCTTCGCGCCCAAGTTGTGTGAATGGTTTTGGCCTAATTTCTAAAAACCTGTAAACTGGCGCCTTCCTAAAACGACACACTTTATACAAATTTATCATTCTATTCGATGTCGCGTGCAAACTGCAAAGCTTCTGCAACTGCTGAAATTCTGTTTGGTCCAGTTGACTTGCTGTCATACTCAAATTTAAATACAACTTGCTTTTTGAATTGTCTGCCTATTTACGTCATTGAAGCTAAATGTTGCCGTTAAATAAATACCGTTTTGATACGCGTGAGAAAACCCTTCTTTTGTTCTCTTCCCCTCGGGAGTTGTATGCATGCGCTCACAGTTACGAGATCAGTGCTCAGACTATATTATTGAATATTTTTTTTAATAAATCGAATACTTGCATAGAGTACAAATTATCTCTATTTCTGTAATAGTTTTCGTTAATGCAGATATTGTAAAGATTAAACTAAAATTCATCCTTCATTCCCACATTCAAATTAACTATAAGCCATGACGGGTTTCTCCCTTCGAACGTTATCTAACCCCAAAGCAACTACAAAAATTTGCCTGAATCCCCTTTTTTCTCTCATTTCTAGAGATACCGCACGCACGTAAAAACACGCACTCGAACATTACCCTATTATTGCAGAGCACCATTTCGCATAACTCACGTCTTTACCATCTCAGCACTAGTGCTCTAAATTTCTATCGAATTTATAACTCAAGTAATTTATTAATCCACCCTCAAATACGTTCTATACAGACTACAATGATTGCTCATGAGGCTGAGGTTAACTTGGTTGTGCACTGAGTGGTGGTGTCTGTATTGAAGCCAATATTCATTGGGTAGAGATATTTGAATATTCTTCTTGTCTTTACCATATCCTTGCCACTTGGTAGATGTGTTCCCAGGTGTAGCGTCCTTAAGAAATGCAGGTCTAAGAATGACTTATGAGCGGCAGTTTCAGAGCGGCAACCAAGTCTTTAAAAGTGGTAATATTTCAGCTTCATGCAACTTCAATGATGCAAAGGATAAATTTTTTGTCTTCTCTGATGGTGTTATCTCTTTGTCTACCTTAATTTACTGCTGATTTTTTTTCCAAACGAGGAAAGCGCAACAACAATTACATATTTTTATTAATTCAATTTTGAATTATTTTATGATGTTGATTTTAATTTCTACTGCTATTAAGTGTGAGTTCAATAAATTTGTAATGTAATTTTTGTTTTGACCAGGACCTGATGGGACTGATCGCGTTCAAAAGAAAGGAATGACCAAAAGTTTACAGTTGTCTGTCGTTGAAGTGCAGCACTCCAGAGCAAAAAGAAAACAGCGTGATTAAATAATTGATGTGATGAATGATTTCCCTAAATGTGTAAATTTTCGTCAAAATTTAATTTATCTCTGCCAGTTTCCGGATGAATTTGAGATTGAACGCACGAAATAAATAAGATTTTTCATTTCTTAATCTTAGACCATTAGCTTCATTTTAAATTATTATTATTATCGGCTGTTTGTTTTTCAATTATTTACCTTTTTTTATATCATTGCCTGAGCATATTTTGCAATAACACCTTAATCACTCAACCAAGATTTCGCCATTACTATTAATTCTCATTGAGTAGCATAAAAATTTTACCGATCCTCATTTTCGAAATAACTATAAACTCGTCATTAGATACAGCAAAATATTCCCTCTTTTATCATCAAATTCTATGCCACTGTTAGGAAGTTATCAAAAGTGGAAGCAACATCAACTTTCATGAGACACTAAGTTTAACTCTTAACTTTGCTAAGAGAAACCACATGTTAGGAGCAGTTGTAACGTTTAAAGTTGGCCCAGCAAGTTCGATTTTGTTCTAGCATATACGATGTATATACCGATCCATAATAACGACATCGTAACGCATTCTTTGGCAGTTTGGTGAGTGTCGCCTGGCGTTGGCTGAAGCGAACTCATTGCCTCCCGTGTACATGACATACGGCTACCCCAAAAACTCCCCTCTTCAAGTCAAAGTTGACATCATGTGAGTAAGGGTGCAGACAATAACATGACATACGGCTACCCCAAAAACTCCCCTCTTTAAGTCAAAGTTGACATCATGTGAGTAAGGGTGCTGACAATGACATTGCATACGGCTACCCCAAAAACTCCCCTCTTTAAGTCAAAGTTGACATCATGTGAGTAAGGGTGCTGACAATGACATTGCATACGGCTACCCCAGAAACACACCTCTTTAAGTCAAAGTTGACATCATGTGAGTAAGGGTGCTGGCAATAACAATACTTCCGGCTAATCTACAGACTCCCCTCTTCAAGCCAAAGTGTACTTCATGTTAGTAATGGATTATGACTATAAAATTTCATGAATTTCTTAACGACGATTTCCCGCAATTAGCAGGGTATGAGAATGGTATCGATAGTCTAATTGTGATAAATAGCTTCGACTTTCAAAAAAAATCATATGAATGCGAATGAATAAAAAATGGATTTATTGTATAAATTATTACAAAATGGTACTTTCCAGGCTTCTTCGAGTGGTTCAATCCGGCATAGCAGGTAATTTGCTGTCCAACAGCCTCTGGAACTCGTCGTGGTGCATGCGGCCCCAAACAAGCCTTAGCGACTCGCGGCCTTTGGCCGTCACTGACTTCCTTGGACTTTTCGCAATCTACGGATTAGGTAAAGTTTTAGGATATACCCCCTCCTGCGTTTCCCAGCTATTCCAGCAACAATCGCGAAGATTTCAGAAAACTTTTTATTCATTCATTATGATTGTCAGTTGTATCTGAAGCTGAAAATGGAAGTATTTTTCTGATAAATCGTTTGTATTACTGATAATCCGATCCTGATATGATGGCTCAACTGATGCTCTGAAGTATCAACTAAAATTTACCATACGAATTGCTTCCAAACGTCATCATATACATATAATACACGGTGTGCGTTACATGAAATGATCTAATCTAAAATCTAATATAGTCGATTATAAACACATTAAATGCGCCTGATAGTTGGTACTGTTTATCCAGGATCAATGAAATGTACTGCCAAAGTATATTAATTTCTGAGTCTTATAATGAGAGTTATTACTAGCTGAGCCTGGCTAGCAGGCGAGTAAATGGCCAGCCCTGCATGGTAACTTCAGTGTGCTTCAATGGGTGGACCTGGTAACTGAATGTTTGATGATGGATTAACCTGGTAACTAGGAATGATAATGGATCCATCTAGTAACTAGGTATGTCAAAGGCTGAACCTGATAAGTATGAGTGTGTCAATTCAATAGCATAGATTGGTTAAAGTAAGTGTGTTAATAACTAAATCTGGAGCTAGATTGCGTCTTAACGGCTGTGGCTGGTCACTATATAGGTGTGCCAATGGCTGAGATTGCTAACTTAAAAGTGTGTCGATGGCTGAGCCGGGTAGGATGAAGTGCGTTGAAGGCTGAGCCTGGTACTTAAAATGTATGTCGATGGACGAGCATGGTAACTATAGATGGTTTAATAACATTAAGCCTATCAATTTATTAGACTGTCTAGCAACGGTTATGCCTCGTAACGATAAGGTTTGTCGATGGCTGCGCCCGGTAGCTATTTTCAGCGCCCTCTGAGCATTATATATATTCAATATTTTTATTCATATTTACGTCAAACCATATTTCTTAGCATTTCAACTTCTATAAAACCATGTTTGACTAAAAGCATTTCCAACACCATGCATTAAATCATAACTGATGAGTATACCCCGCTGCTCAGGTATGATACTGGCTTTACTGGTGTTCATCGTTGAAGTCGCAACGGGCCGGGACTTCCAGAGCAGGAAGAATGAATGAGAAGACTGGAAATGGACGATGGTCAATTACTACTCAATTCTACACAAACCGTTATTATTTACTCGATTTTATTTGCAGAATCCGTTTATTTAAATGTGCATTAAATCCCAGATTAATATTTTTAAATTTTCTATTCTTTCGTTGAAATTTGTGATTTCTTCTCACTAATTGAGTCGTTATGCTTGATATCGTGTGGTCTATGTGAAGTTTACACAAATATTGATGAACAATCTCCACTTTCCAATACCATAAATTGCGGTAAAGACAAAGTCATGAGAGTTCTTGTTTGAGATTCTCCTTTTGATATCAAAGAATAATCCAGGTTTATTCTAAATGATGGACTCCATTCAATAAATTTGTATTTATTTTGACATAGATTCAAAATTAATAATTGTAAGCACCAATGGAAGGAGAAAGATTCAATTTTTAACCTATTCAGACGTGGAATTGGGCGGCGGCGGCTTGGCGGAAACGGCCGCCAAGATTCTCTCGCAAGCCAGCCGCCTTTATGTTTGTTTCTCTCTCACCTGTGATTGTGATGGCTACTCTGCAGCACAATATTTTCTGCGTTTATGAGTTTGCTAAAAGTGAGTCGCAAGCTACAGTGCAGCGGGCATTTCATCTCAAATTTGGCATTGAACAATCTGGCATGGCTGGCGAGAGGACGTATATAGAGCGGCCGTTTCTGCACGCGAACGCTGACGGTCGTCGTTTCCGCCGCCGCCGCCCAATTTCTCGTTTGAATAGGTTAAAAAATTTTAATCTTTATTTGTCCATTGGTGTATAAATTATTCATTTTTGAATTTATACTGATATACGAAGTTATTATATTGAGTGCATCATTTAGAATAACTCGGTATTACTTCTTGGTTTCTCGCGTAGGATGTGACGAAATTTTTCACATGTAGAAGCGCTTGCCTCAAAACAGTTTACTCGCGTGCCTCGCAGGTCAGTTCAAAGCGAGAGTTGGACAAGTAACGTTTCCTACGGGGGACATCTTAAGCATATTTTACAGGAACGTGAGGACAGATCTGCGTCAGAGCTGGCCGCTTTTCCCGGCCTGACTCGTGGCTTGGAGTGAGGGGCTGGTGTCGCAACTATTCAAACACTCAACTAGATTATTTTCATAGGGATTATTGATACCGTACTTTGATGCTGCGCGAACTCACTCTAAATTAATTCGTTAATTACACTAACCAACCCCACTGTGACATGTCATGGGCACTAACCAACTCGTGAGTGATGTACGTGTCAATGGCACTTTCACTCCCAAGTGAATCGACAAGTTCACCAACACGTTTGAGTTGGATAAATCAATGTCATCAAAAAAATTACATGACACATCTGGAACTCTAACCAACTTTTACTTGATGCACTGTTGAAACTAAACCAATCCAATATGATATGTCCGAGGCAGTAAAAACGCCCCCAAATCTAATGTTAATTTTACCAATTCCCAATGAAGGATTGTTCAGTCGAAGAGCAGTTGACGCGGACTTTCATCCTCTTCTGGAGCACCAGCACCAATTAATGAACAGCAGGAATTTACTGATATTTCTCAAATACGCACTACTTAGTGGGGTCCTATAATGTATGCCACGATTTGATTTTTGAGAAAATTGTTGCTTTTCTCCATGATGAATGGAATTTAGGCTTAACTTCGGAAAATTAACTGCATAATCCACTTAGTAGGCGGATATTGTGCGAGGAAACGCGATAATATTCAACGGAAAATTGATTCCACAATATTTTGTGGAATGATTAATGAGTTCTTTATATATCACATCTTGCTCAAAATTCTGATAGGACTAGAAGTCTGCACGCACTAGGTTCGAGAGGTTTAAGATTTCTCACCTCTGATTGCGTTGAAGTTATTTCTCATAAATATCACTGTATAGAATAATGGAAAATAAACAACTAGTTATTGCCATGTACTTTTACTCATCCTATATTCATTGTTCGGCAGCAAACAAGCATTGTATGTATATATTCAGCTGATCAGACCACGAGTTCAAAATAGCTTGCTAGACATTTCATAATTTTGACAACCATGCCTATAGCAAATTTAATGAGATGCTAAAAGCATTATGACGCTCAAGTGTTTTGTTTCATTCGAATTTGTATACTGCTTTTTATTTAAGTATTGTCGTCATACACTTGTTCAGTAGAAGTTTCATTACCGAGTAAATATGTGATTCTGGAATGCATATTGTTGTAGTTTCCTTTCGTTCAACAGACCAACTTAAGGTAGAGGCTATAGCTCTATAAACTGATGTGATAACAGTCGGTGCATCCAAATATTCGGTGGGTTTTGGTCTTCCATTTGATAGCCATTTCATCAGGAACAAATGTTCCGCCGGTGCTGCAGACGTCAAGTGTTCAGGAGATAGCATTCTTAGTCTTCTTCGATCGGCCATGAGTCGTGACTTCGATGATGAAGACTGCCATGGCGAAGACAGTGCCTGGAGAACGAGAAGTGATTCGTCTGCAGTATGATGCGCAAAAAGTTCCGACGTCTAGATGAGTAGTTTAAACTTTTTTCCGTAGTTGAAACAATTAAAGGTTCAATGCGCCATCGCGACAATATGTTATCCCATAATGCATGCGTTTTGGACTGCAACTATATAATATTTTAACAAATTTTTCACCTGAAGTATGTCAACCCATGACTCTATTTAAAATTAAGCAGGGAACTGCACGCTAAAGCTCCGATAAAATCATTCAAGTAATTTGAAAAGGAGACTATTTATGTTTCAGCTGCATCTTATTTGACTCACCGATTGCGTAGATGAGAAAAAGACCAAAAAAGTCCTTGACGGCCAAGGGGCGTGACTCACTCAAATTTTTCTGCGCCTTCATGCACCAAGTCGAGTTTCCAAGAGCCTTGTCCTGAAGATGAGACGATATACCTGCCTGGATCACCCGAAGTAACCTAAATACGAAAGTTACGCTTAATAATACCCAGTCTCGTGCAATCGAATTCGTCCACTTCATGAGATAGACAAGACACTCAATGCTTCTTAATCTGTAATACTTCCCAATTGGCTGCTACTCAAGCCAAAAAGCTTATTGTTTATCTGATATTCGAATGGCAAATTATAAGTAAAATGTTATTCGTTAACAAGTTGGTCGGAAGTTCATGCTAAAACTTCCCTACAGCCTCACATCATGTCAAGTTGTTCTTTCAGAGGCGATTTCTTCGGGTATCCGTAGGTCATGTAAACGGGCACCATGCCCGTCTCCGCCAAGGCCAAGCGACAGTCACCTTGCTGGAGAGAGAATGATAATGTTTAAAGTAGCTGACGTACTGACTTGAATTCGAAGTATCTATTTCGCCAATCATTCAACGGATCCAGTAATGTAGCTTATGTTGCTCGGGTATTTTGTGTTATGTGTTGTTTCCCGTGGGGAATTTTTGTGGTTCAATTGTTTGGTGTCTCTGCTCTCATCAAGCCTTCCAGTACCTATTTTCTCGTGCTTCTATTGCTATCATTTTTTGTATTTCCTCATCATATCATCCTTTATAAAAGGATGGGAGACGCCATCATAAAATGGGAGACACCATTTAATTTAAGCACGGGAGACGCCTCCTTTAATTCGTGATAACTCATTTAAGATGCATTCTACATACCTGCGAGAAGTCAGTCGAGATGAAACTCAGCAAAATTACCCTCGGTGCAATTACTGAAAAAAAACATTAAAATTTTGTCATAATTCTTCATGCTATAACAGTTTTTCAAAATTGTTGCTATTCATCACAAAATCGAAAGCATTGTTGATCTTCCTAGTTATAAATTTGTGATACCAAGTTCTATGTTTTTTTGGTAAATAATTGGATTGAACGAGTTTTTTCTCAACATACATCAGATTATGATAATTATTAACGGGATTCGGGTAAACGGGATCCTATAATTGCACGGATTATTTACCCGGTTAATGCCAGGCAATCCTGCTAGTGTCTGATAAATTTGAAAAATCAAAGACTGAAAGTATAACATTTTCAAATTTTTGCACAAAGCGGTACAAGTTAAAACACCTGCGACTTTTCTGGACAAGGCTGTGTCGACAACCTCTTCAGTGGTCGGCACGAAGTCGTCCCTCTTGGCCCACAATTTCCCGTCGGGTACATCAGGCTCATGAATTGCCGTGTACTGAATAGAGAATAAAATGCTTGTGATTGCAGTCGATTTTATATTCAAGTGATCTTAGTGATAAATTTAGCGTTCGCGATTCTTTCAGCCGATTAATAAGCACATGTGTTGACTATCGATCTTGTGGGTTTAAAAAGAATGCTTAATCAATTGTAGAATAGATTACATAAAACTGCATGGCGTTTATTTTTTCGCAAATTTTGGAATATCATGCAGGCTGTGGAAGGTCAGTTAGATGAATCATAGTAAGATGTGGTACTAAACCTAGACCAAAATCCGCTTCGAAACTTATGTATTAGAGACCAACAGGTACTCTGTTGTTTAGCTTCCATCACAGTGGTCACCTTCATGGCGGTATCTACAAAAAGGGCTGAAGTTCTAATACATATGGTCGGCCCAAGCACACTTACTTTGCGCTTCCTTGCTCGGCGCCTACTTGCACCCAGTAGGGTAACATGGGGCAGCGAGCCCACTGCGGGTCACGGGCCCATAGCGGGTTTCTCGCTAAGTATGGCAGATATTGGTCCGTGTTCTCTACCGCCGGTCGACAGTGTGGGGCAATGGGCCCATTTTGACACTTTTTACAAAATAGTGTTTCATTAAAAATTGAATAACTCTATAGGCGTCTAATTCACATCATACATTCCTCATTAGTTGCACCTTTAAACAAAACAAAGAACCACCTCGTATCAATTAAAATTTCATCAAAAATTTAGTCTAAAAAAGTGGGGGGCGCGCTGCCCCACGTTACCCTACGTGTTTTAACATCAGAGCAAATGTTGCCTTCCTACTCCATTTTGTACAAACCAAACGACCCACGTAGTTTTCTTAAAAGTTTCGTTTTAATAAAAAAGTAAATGCAAAAATCTGTAATAATTTCAGCAGCGGCGCGTCACTAGTAATTAACTTATATTCTGAATTTAAACAGATCCGTTCAGAAATGAAGGAGTTTTGATTCGCTTAGTTGCGCAAAAGTTGCGTTCTTTCGTTTTAATAGAAAACTAAATGACGTAAAAGTCTAATAATTCTTCATCACCAGATTGCAAATACCTGTAATATTCTTAATTTCAAGCAGATCCGATCAGAATTGAAGGACTATGATTTGGGAAGTTGCGTAAATGTTGTGTTTTGAGTCTGAATCCGCTGGCGCGGATGAGTTCCGATAAGTGTCGATCCCGTCTAAACAATTTAAGCATCGTAAAGCCTTCCATATGAAATATTTTAGGTGCAAGTGAGCAAAGTGAATGTTGCGGCAAAACAATAGACTTTGAATATATCACGGAGCAAGCAGAGCATTTAAAGTTGATGATATAATAATGAACAAAAAAATGTATGATAGTCAATGATGAATGACCTTAAAAACAAAGTTTTAAATCAAACCTTCAAGTAGACAGGATAAATTGTGCCTTCTTGCCAGGTCAACTTGTATTCGTTCTGCTGCCCGAACTCCACAATAGAGTTGAACGGTAACTTGATCTGAGAAGAAAACGAGACTCAAGATTTGTGGGCATACAGATTATAAACATTTCTTCCTTATACAGATAATCACGAATTAGCTTTGACCAATGAAACCTTAAATTAATCGTTTAATTGCTCGAGTGCACTGCTTTTCCTTGTGATAAGAGCCTTAGGGATACATCGGATGATGTATCCTTAATGTATGATCCTTCGATCCTTTGTCATTGATAAGGATGGCTCTAAACTTCTAAAGTTACACCAGTGAATAGTCAACTAACTTTGTCATTGACGAGGATTGCTAGTAAATTACTCCGGTACATCAGGGAGAGCATAAATCCCATGAAAAGCCAGGTGGTGGCGAGGGCTCGGCCAGCTCCACTGTCTGGTGTGTCGGTCAAATCTGAAAACCATAATAGCCGATGAACTTCTGTGTGATAAATGATAATGACATTTTTCAAATTCACTGTCTTCTTGTAGCTTCTCTTTTTTATTGAATAACAAAGATCATTGTGCATTCCTATGTTCTCTAAATCGGTTCAATGGTATTAAAGAAGAGATTTAATTACCTTGCGACAAGAAGATTTTCCAAGTCCACGTGAAGCCTCTGGAGAACATCTCTGGAATCGGATGGCTGCCCTTGGAAGTTGAGCTGCATTTAGTCAGCCTATTGCAGGGAAATAAAATTTCTAATTTAATTATTATTCGTGTGAAAACATACAATTGTAAAAATTTTATGTTCTCATGTAAGAACGCAGAAATGTCATTTCCAATTGATAATATTTTGAAAATTTAAGTGTTGCTCTCATCGAGCCCAACAATTGACTAATATAAAAAAATCCGTTAAAGAAGCCATGTACAGTATATCAGGGCCTTTCATCTCACATAGTTGGTTTTAACCTGAAAATTTACTCATCTTTGGTAGTTTTCGTGCAACCTAGAAACCTTATATAGCCTTATCATTCAGAACCTCAAGTAAGAGGCTGCCAGATGTAGCATGCCGGCAAAGGCTCCCACTATCAGCATTGATGCTACCACCCACGCCCAGACCTGCCGAATAACATCCCAAGTTAAACATTTCACATAAAGGAAATGATATGGAATTCAAAAATGAAATAATTTCCTCTGAATTCATTTCATTTTAAAAGTTAGTAAAGTTTGTCAGTCATTCATGTGTAGAGAGATCTGAACAAGATATGCGTGAGTGTCAATACACATGTAGAAACGTATCAGTAGGACCTCATTATGACCAGTACCTCCAGTACGAATGGTTTGGATAATGTAAAGATGTCAGGTTGAATTTTCGTGATTCTTTTGTAGAGGAAACCGTGTTCGTTGAACATGTAGCCTGGTGCGTAGTCGAGCACTTCCGAGCGCGTATTGTGCTGGGCTACTGGACCCATAACCAAGTCAACCTCCTACACAAGAAAATAATTATAATTTTTTGTGGGTGCTAACCACCCCTCCTGCACAAACAACGGGTGAAATATAACAAAAGATTGCATTAATATTATCCTTAACAAAAGGGATAATAATGACCGTTTGGAATGATTGGCAATTTTTTTCAATATATGCAGAGTTCTTTTTCAACGCTGAAACCGCTATATAAGATCTCGTTCGTGGTTCATTTCTGTAGATAAAATCTTTAAAATTGAGAATCAATGATACGGTAGTCAGAAGAAACGGATTTTAAATCGTATAATATAGCAGTTTACCAGGAAAAAATCTTTGTTCAAATTTAAAGAGTATTATAACGAAGTTTTTTACAAATATGTTTTTCATTGGGTCCTTAACTGTCGCTGGAGCATGCCGACTGCGCCGCTGTACGATCCATTCACTGCAGTCCCCAACACGGGTTCCGGCGACAACTCCAAGTAATAACTGGGCAAAAAAATCTCGCAAACATTTCTAATGGAGAGGTTTCTCGTGAACTGAATTTCCACGCATTATGATATCAAGGAACAAATTTTAATAAAAAATTAATTAGTTGCAGAGCCTACTTCTCAATTGACACATTTAAACTTGTCATATACTCACCACCATCCCAGGTACTGCATCATTATCCTGAAAATTTCGATGTGGGCGCCGGTGTAGGGCTTCTTGCTGAGGTCTACGATAGCTTGCGACCACTGCAACAAACAAACATCATCATTAGATTTACATAAACATTAATATCGGTACCATCACTACTTGAAAAGAAAGTGGAGTCAAGCTCATTTTTTAATTATATTGGGACAAATAATTATCGTTTGAGTAAAATTATGGACATTGAACGAGAAGCCACTCAAGTTCGCAACGGGGACGTTGTTGATAATTATTCTGTACTTTTAAATTTAATATTGAGCGATAACTATAGTTTTTCTGGTTTCATGGTTAAAATCAAAACATTCGCCAGCGATATAAAATAAATTAAGAAATTTCTAGAGTTTGATGAGAATTCGATTTACATATAAATAAATTTATTTTAAAAACACCTTTATGTTTAGTGGTACAATAATACTGGTGCCAATGATTAAATGTATTCTCTATTCACAAATGCTATTTTAGTTGAATAAAGCTGCATTCAAAGTTAACTCCGTATGTATTAACTTTCAACCTTAATCGGCTTCCTATTCATTACAATGAATTCAACTATAACATACCAATTGAAATTTTCCTGAGGAAAATTTAAAATTCGTAATTCGTAACTTGTATGGTCGCGAAACTTGCACCCAGAACAGTTACCTCTGTGAACAAGGTAAAATAAATCTATTTACAAGTTAAAAAGAACTCCATGTACAAAGTATAAAAGAAATCCATACACAAGGTATGAATTTGAATAAAATTCAAAAATCGTCACTCACGGGGGTCATCGCGGCGATGATGCATCCCGGCGTGGGCTCGAAGGCCTCGAAACTCTTGCCGGTGGGGGAGTTGGGGATGGTCCACTCCCTCATGAGCCACACGATGCAGCACGTCTCCGTGAACTAATGTTACGCCCTTCTTTGAGTTAAGTGAACGTTTCTAAGCGATTTATTAGTTACGGTTCAGATAAAGTTTAATTTGTGAGCAGTCCAACACGCACAGCCAGAGTAAATGCATGGTGGTAATTATGGCACAAAATTAAAACATTTCAACATTTACAAAAATGCGCTATACACATATTTCCCTCTTCTACTATCATTTATCTTTCTCCTTCGTTTTTCGTGGCCATCTCTTTGCGCCTTCGTTTTTCGTGGCCACTTTGTGCCATCTCTTATTTTTTGGTCACTCCTCTAGTGGCCTCCATCACATTCTGTACTAAGGTTATGAGGCCGAAGCCGCGGCTCCCGGCAAACGTTCTGTCACATGTGTTGCGCTGTAATTTTGTCTTCTTCATTGGGTTTCTCAAAGAAATTTGGACGGTTTTTGGATCTTTTTGGCAAACGGTGATGAGAAAATAATAATTTTGTATTTAAAGGTGCTTCATTCTTCAAGCGAACGCTCGGATTTGTGCTAGATAATCTCTCGTGGTAATGATTTTTCAGAACGAGTTACTTAATTTGTGAAGTATTAATAACTTTTCCATCCAATAAAAGCTATATTATTAAAAATGGGCATTTGTAAAATGTCAAAACTCTAAAATCCTTTCTACCTTAACTTTAAAATACAAACGTTGTAACTTGCCTAATTTTCACCCTAACAAAATTTAGATGCTGATGCAGTAAGTGCCACTGCCGCCTAGGACTAGTGGAGTGCGTAAATTAACCACTCTATGTACGCTTTCTGCGCAGGGTTTGAAGAGCAGCCTCTGATCAGATTGCAAGCTCGTTATGACGGCACAGCCTACTTTTTTCATACTCTCAGGCGACTATAAAGTGGGAGAAGAGTTTCTGACCAGAAACTGATTTTGATCGGCAGGCCAAGCAGACCCTGAATTACTTGCAGCCGATTGTAGCTACTATTCGGCTGAATTTTGAAAGGGCATTAAAATGCCACAGAAGTTATTAGTAATAAACGCTTAAAACCAGCTAACTGAAGTGAAATTTTAATCGCACACTCAGTATCTCTTCTGTCAAGCCTACTTAAAGCAACAGCAAATACGCTTAATCTTAAATAAGCTTGGCCTATTTATGAGCATAATTTCAAGTTAAAACCTATGTCTCGCAGAAAAAAATTTACGTGCATATTTTGCTGATCATGTCCACACTGCAAGCGTAGATGCAAATTCCGATTTCTTTTTTATTGAAATCTTGTGTATCGCAAGCTACGAAACACTCCTGTGACTAGCTTACCTTACCTGTTTGAACAGTAAAACTATAAATTTTCTCAATTTAGTAATTTTCAGTGAGATATAATTGTTGGTGTAAGATGGCCGATATTTTTGTTGATTAAATGGGGAACCAGCCTAGCCTCGTTCTCGAGAATTCATGCGTCGCGGGAAGTGGATTAATCAAAGTAAACCTTTAACTGAGTATCATTAGTCTGCTGTTCAACGAAGCACTTTAAGGCAATTAAAATCCCTATATTATTTAAACTCCTCCATTGAGTCAATAACCAGCAGAAGATGTGATGAGCATAACGTGTTGCACATTACAGTTGTACACGGCACATGAGCTCTGAGCATGACATTTTCTGAAATTCACTGTAAAATTCAGTATGTCAGCTTTTGCATTTTGTTGTTAATATAACAGTATTCATTAAAACAATTAAATCCATTAAGTCTTATTTACGTGCACATCAATGAACATCGCTCATTAACATTAGGTATTTCACAAATTTTCACTTTTTTACGTTGGATTTGTCGATAAACTTTCTTTGAAGAGCGTGGTTTTCAAATCCTACTCAGGCAGCCATAAAATCATCCTCTGCTGTTTCTTCGGGCAGGCATGCTTTTATATGAAAATTTAGTTGATCTATCATTAGATTAACATCATAATATTGTTTCATTTATAATGACACGTTAATTTTTGAATAGTAACTTTTATGTTACTTCTAACACGCCCTTAACTAGCCAAATGCGTGGAAGATGAATTGTTCACAAGTTGCGACAAAGCCTGAATGGCAACGCAGAAAAATTATTTGCTAGATGCCGCCGCACTCAATGGCATTCATATATTAATCGAGAGCAACATTAACAGACGGAAACCCAGACTAACTGAAATATTTTGTCCTAGGCTCCTAGGTTTCATGAATATTAAATTAAATATTCTCTTCTGTAATAGAATTCAACTTTTTCTTGAAAATCAAAATTAGAACATTCTGAACATTTTTGCATTAAAGGTCGCACGATCACTGAACTGCATTACAATATTAAATTCTCCCTTCCTCATACTTATGCTTCTAGATGCATGGTCTCCCATGCAATGATTTATTTGCAACAGAACGCATTCATAGGGACATGAGATGCTTAATCCGCTTTATTGGAATCCAATGTCGTCTGCATACAAATGACACAAAGTTTACGACCTTATCCAGTGAGACATAAATCTTGAGTATAAGTTTCATATTACTTTAATTTCGACCTCCTCTATTCCTCTAAGTTGGTGGGAAAGATCAAAATGCTCGGTATCGGGCCGCATTTATTTATTTAGGCTTTCTCTTATTGTTGTACGGACTATAATATAATTGACTGAATGTTGCAATAAAATGACCACGAAATCCTATTTTTTAATAAGCAAAAAAATGTTCAATAAAGTTAATGAATAAAATTTGAATTTTTATATTTATAAGACTATTTCGCGACTTCAGCGACGAACAATTTACAATTGAAGTAATTAATGTAGATGTCGTGCTACTACGATATCAAATAAACTATAATTCTAAGACTGAATGCAGATAAGTTATAAGTACATAAACAGTGTTCAATGAAAAATCTCTCAATACATGGTATCGTTGGCCAAGCGATTGCACAAAATTACAACATAAGTATTTGCAGAGATGATTAGTGCTACTTAGAATATTATTGCTTAATCATGACCATTTATCATTGATATATTTACCACAGCACACAGCTTTGGTCCCCGCGGTTCATTTTGGAGCCTGCGGGGCATTTCCAGACTCGAGAAAATTCTGCATCGTTGCCAAGCGTTCCGAGGGTTCGGAATCGACCGGGCGAGTGTCCGTCGCTACGCAGCTGTCTCATGATGCTGGATTCAGTCCTGCTCTCGCACCATAACTGTGAATAAAATCAATGTTTTTGCAAATTACATTTTTAAATCGTGAGACAGATCATTAAATCGTTAGACATATTTAAACTATTAAATCTTTACAGAGGAAGATCATTATCGGATCACGGATCTTGCACGACGGGACAACATCAGTGTGCTAGATATTGATGTGTCTGAAGTTTTTAATAAATTGAAAAGATTGAATCCGAATAATTCAGAGGGCCAAGATAAGCTACATCTGAGAGTTTTACTGAACTTTCACCGATAATCGCCGAGCCTTTGGCTCTAATTTTCCAAAAGTCCCTTGATGAGAGTAAGCTACCGTCAGCCTGGAAGAAAGCACAAGTAACACCCTTATTTAAGAAGGGCGACAAGAGTAAACCAAGCAACTACCGGCCAATCAGCCTGACGAGTATTGTTTGTAAAATACTTGAGTCACTGATCCGTGAGAAGATAATGGAACACCTGCAAACGAATGATCTTTTATCGGACTGTGAACATGGGTTTGTTCCTGGCCGATCGTGTTCACCGAAATTATTGGCATGTCTTAAGGACTGGACGAAAGCTATAGAATCTAGATGATGGAAAGGACGTCGACGTAGTTTACTTGGATATGGCGAAAGCGATCGACTCTGTACCACATGAGCGACTTCTTAGCAAACTGGAAGCCCTCGGTATAAAGGCTGTTGAGCATTATCTAGTGTTGATCAAAACAATGTAACCGTTTTGCAGAAGTCTGTGCTGGAGAAGGATCTGGGTGTGAACGTTGACAGTGAGCTGAGGTTCTCGAGGCACATTGAAATCCAGGTTAATAAGGCTAACAGTATTCTGGGTCTGATTGGAAGATCATTTGAATTTCTGGACGCTCCGACAATGAAAACATTATTTGTGGCACTCGTAAAACCACACCTTGAGTTTTGCAACGTTGCCTGGTCCCCCAAACTTGAGAAAGACAAGAAACTTATTGAAGGTGTTTTGAGGAGAGCAACTTCGAGTCGTCCCAGGATTTAAGGATGTGGTTTATGAGCAACGCCTGGAGAGGATGAACATTCCTAGTATGGCACATAGGAGAACTCGTGGCGGCCTTATAGAAACTTGCAAATACACTCATGGCTATTACCTGAAAGAGAATATTTATTCGCGCTATATACAGAGGAGATCGCCAGGGGCCATCAGTTTAAAATAAATAAACCAAGGTGTAAAACTACTGCGAGGCGGCACTTCTTCTCTCATCGCGTGGTTGATCGGTGGAACGGCCTGCCAGCGGAGATTGCCAAGGAGACAACGTTGAACGCCTTCAAGAATCGACTTGATTCGGTTATGCGTAGTTATATGTACAGCGTGGAAGTGCCTCCCATAAGAATGCGACAACTGGACAATCGAAACAGGCGCTCTTAGGGAGCGCGCGTTGCCGAAATTTTTGGACGTGACGTGGCCATGTGGCCATTTTTAAAGCAGTGTTTGAATGCAAGTCAACGAAACTCGACGACATGCCCTCGTCGGCCTAATCATCTGCGCCGATGCATGCTATGATATGCTATGATAACCGTCGGAAGCAAGTATATAATTAAGGGTTAATGAAATAAATTCAAAAGAAGCCATAAGCGCTTCGTAACTTTTGCGTAGTGGGCTAGGTCAAAATCTCTGTCCCTATTTATTTACGAGTAATCTTGAATCAATTCATTACGTTTGCAAACTCGAGGTAGAAGAGCTGTTCTGAGGTAAACTCGTCGAGGCCGGGCAACGCGGGCTCGACGCCGTTGCGGTCCACGTAGCGCTGGTAGGCGAGGAACGCCTCGCGAATTCCACCGTTGTCGGCTATGTTCTCTCCAAGGGTTTGTTGACCGTCAACCTGTGTTCAAAAATACGCTCTATTCTATCCCACGGTACCGAATCTCATATCGCAGTAAAATAATTAGAATGCGGCATGAAAGCGCATAAATTTCAAAATTTTATCATTTAAAAATCTATGTTTCTAATTTTTGATGAGTACGGAAAGCTATTGAGAGACTACGACTTATTTAAAAATAAATTCAATCGTGAGAAGATTTGCTCTGACCATGACTGTGGGGTCGGCCACCTCAGGAGGGTGGAAGGCATCGTACTGGTCGACGAAGCACTGGGCGCGCTCGTTGAAAGCCTGTATGGACTCCTGACTCCACCACAGCGCCAGGTTTCCGTCCTTGTCATAATTTCTTCCTGCAAAGAAAGGATACATGCATTAGATAACGGAAACCATAAACCATTCATCTGCAGAAGATGCTTTAAGAAGATTTCTAAACGGGTGAGAATTTAATTTCTCGCAATTTACGATCGATATCTTCTACTCAGAATCTGTACAATAGGTGTCATCGCTCTTATTCAAAGTGCTTTCAACATAACGTACTCAGCTCCTTCTGTGAAGTAATGTATGCGTTGCTTGACTCTTAAACATCGCCTTCAAATGCACCTGAATTATCGAAGCCGTGTGTAAGCTCGTGGCCGATGATCATGCCGATGCCCCCGTAGTTGAGGGCGGCAAGGGAGTTGTGTTGGTAGAACGGAATCTGCAGGATACCCGCCAAGATCGCTGTGTGGTGCAAGAGTTTTGTGATAGACCGTGATAAGTTCAAAAAAATTATTTCCTTATTCATAACTTATTTAATATTAGTTATTAATATATGTTTGAAGACCTGCGGAGTTAACAATTTAATGAAATTTTGAATATTATTTACGTACATCATTTTACTAAGGAGCTCGGAGAAATTCATAGTGATGTTCATTTACTCAACAGTAGTCTTTGCATATGTGATTTGTGACATAAATTATATTGCCGTTGAATTTATAATTTGGTTCTAAACTACAAAGAGTTTTGCAGAGGGTTCTAAACTGGAGTTGTTCACAGGGTTATAAATAAACTACACTTAGTTGTCCAGAGGGTACTAAACTATACTGAGTTGTTCAGAGGGTTCAAAACTACACTTAGTATAGTTCAGATGGTTCTAAACCACGAGTTGTTCAGAGGGTTCTACGTATATAGATTTAAGTTTTGAATAAAAATCCTGCAAAAAATTTCCGATCATACAAAAACATCATTGAAATAAGAATACTTAGCAGTATGCGTGAATGTGAAGCCTCTCACACAAACTCATGAGAAAGTCAAGTTTTCAATCATACTCATACATACTTATAGAGTTGGTCGTAGGATAGTAGAAGGCGTTGACCACCGTAGGAGGCAATATGAATCTGTTGCGTGGGATAAATTAGATTTATGCTGGTTATATGCTTTGTATTGAATCAACTAATGGCAGTGGAGCATATTTCAACGCCTTGCCAAACATGTTTTGCTAATTAATTGTTAAAATAAACGTTGTTTATTAACGTTAATTCTGCACGATTACAGTCTATCCGAAATTGGAATCGCAAACGTATAACAATTTTTTTCTTCATTTGACTTCTACATAATACAACATATGAAATTGTGATTTGCAACATGAAATTATATGACAAATCGTTGAGTTGACAAATGTATTTTTATTCATAATCAGAATTTTTTTCTTACATCTTTTACTAAAAAACATGCACTAACTTTGTTTGCGGTTCAGTCCTGAAGATTTCGCACTCGTAAAGCTCCATATATTGTCCAATGTGCACGAGATTACCGAACTGATCGTTAGCGACGATCTCCAACTTTCAATGGGGAAACAAAAGTGTATAATAATTCCAGATATCGGGGTTGGTATTATTACAAAAATTATGATAAATAACATATGCCGCAATATTATGTAATAATAGCGCGTATTAAATTCATAATGTAAGATCTTTGCCTAATAATAATGACTTATTTTTATTACATAAAATTTGATATTAGGTTAGAATCATTAATCATTTTACAAAATAGCATCAGTGGCTGTAATAAATTAATTGTGTGGAAGATTGTTTACGGAATTCTAGAGAAATTAAACATGATTGAAAAGCATATCAGTAGTATAGGAGTGAGCCTATCAAAATAATTAGTCTAAACAGATTAATCAAGCTTGTCGGTCATTTACACACAATATTTTTTCGAATCTTGCCCATCAAAATTAACTAATTACCCCCGAATAAAACCAGGTGATTTTCCCAAAATCTTACCCCGAATATTGACCTTTAAAATTAACCAATAACCCTCGAATAAAACCTCGTCATTTACCCACAATTTTATTCAGAATCTTGACCAGCAAAAATTTGAACGTTGTCTTTCGATCAAAAACCTGAGCATTTACCCACAATCTTACCCGAATCTTGGCCACTAAAGTCATGAGTTAACGGCCATTTACCCCGACTGACCGAGCATTCTTTAACCGTGAACTCAGGGCTTAACCTAGAGCGGCTGTGAGAAAAATACTTTTGTAGGATGTATAATTTCTAATAATGTAATCTTGAATCGGGTAAGCTGATACAGTATACTGCTGGAGTGTATCACCAGCTCAATTCATATATTTATTCAGAGCAAACGACCTTTCTCTCACGAGTCATTTTCGGAACCCCTGACAAAGCGCATTCGATTAGTTTTTGGGAATGGGTATTGGCTATTTAATATCACGCGAGTAACATTTTATAGAGAGGTGCTCATATTCATTGCGAGACATTACCACTCCGGAGAACGACCGCACCAGATCACCATTCTCATACACATGACTGACATAAGTAACAGTACATTTTTGTAAAAATTCGAGAAAAAAAAGTGATGACGGACATAATTTCTGTGTGATGACGGACATAATCTTGCCGATGAGTGGAAATTGGCAACACAGTGACACAGTGAGCAAACTTGAGCACAGCGAGCGCATAACCAATTATACTATTTGCCTGCGCTCAGCGAACGCACAACCAATTAGGTCATTACCCTGCGCTCGGCGAGCGCATCCGGCCAGCGCTGCTCCAGCCCATGGTCAGCAATAAGCACCGACCACAAGGCTACATTATTAACAGAATGCAACCGACTCAAGCCCACGCTCCAAGACCGCTGTTATCAGACGTTACCTCTGCATCACTGTACGTAATTCCAAAAGGTCAATAGACATCACCAATTCAGGGATCGAGTCACCACCCACATTCAGTATCAAGTTATATCTCAAATGTTGTGTTTTATTACCATTTTACATTTTATCAAATAGATCAAATTCAATAATTTTTCAATGTTATTTTTACTTTTGCTATATAAAATGAGAGTTGACAAATCATCTATTGTAAATCACGTGGGGAAATATACATTTGATGTGAAAATTCCTTGGATAAATTTTTTAAGTAAAATAAAAGCAAATCTTGGCAGCATGAATCACTGCAAAGTTTGTAACACAGTATTTAAAAACCTAAACAAACAAATAGAAACTCAAAAGCATCTTAAAGATATTAACAATTTGATCATATCAAATGCCTTAATTCGATGATAAATGCGTAATATGCAATCGCGAAGTTCAAAACTTAAAAAGACATGAGCAGTCAAACGTCCATGCAGAAAACGCTTAAATGATAGCTTATTAGCCAGTTATTTTTTTTTATTGTAATCTTTGCAATTTAGAAATGGATGATGTCGGAGCGCATGAAGACTCAAATGTAAATTTTAAAAATAAATTTGAATGCATGCGAGGTGATATTAAGGGGGAGGTTCACCCTAAAATTTTCGGATTTGGCATTTTCGGTTTTTAGTATCATCTTAAAGCTGACATTCTGCCCTTTCGAACGGTACCATTGCGATCCCTGTACTTGAATTTTTACTTACATGACGGCTCTTTAATATAGTTAAGATAGTTCCTTCATTAGATACAAGGTAATTAGCTGCTGAGCATTTTAAATATAGTTTCTACTTGAGTTGTGCTGCAGTTATGTGCTTAGTCTCATCTTAAAACTGACATTTTGAGCTTTTCAACGATACCGCTGCAATCCATGTAGGCGAATTTTTACGTACACGGCTGCTCTTTAAAGGGCGGCGGGGGTGGAGTTCCTTCACTAAATAGATGGGAGGTAATTCACTCGCTAAGACTACATTTATAGGTGTATCTGGCATCAAGGCTCAGTCACCCTGTTCGCTTCGTACGGAGAGGTGTACTGCAAGTCGCTGCTAGCATCCTTGAGTGGAATTAAGCTACAGAAGCCTGTAGTTTGGTCTCTATGCTACATTGAGTGACTATTTCAAGGCGCGCGGAACTTTGTCGCACTGTCCTGAAAAGTTCAACTTTTTGTCACGGAAAACCTATATCCTCCTAGAGTTTTGAAGCTACAGCGATGAGACATATACCATTCTATTTGTAAAGACCATACCTATCGAGTAACGAAGCCCCTTTTTTAGATTTGTGCATAGTTTGGATTCAAAATGGGGAGGGGAAGGGGGAGGAAATGAGAAAAATAAAAAAATTTTATATGCGTAAAAAAACTAAGGCAAAAATCGGGCTTCGTTACTCGATTGGTATGGTCTTTACAAATAGTATATGTCTCATTGCTGTAGCTTCAAAACCCTAGGAGGAGATAGATTTCTACAGTACCCCCTTTTTTGTCCGTTTTCTATGAATTTCACGTTTTCTATCAATTTTTCCAAAAAAATCACACGAACAAAAATGTCTTAGAATTCTGTTTTACATATGTGTACCAAGTTTCAGAGTGATGCGTCCGTAAACAAAAAAGTTTTTACGGAGGGTGAACCTCCCCCTTAAGAAGGCTGTGAATGATAAATGCGCAGATCATATTTATCATGATATAAGAAAGATCGATCCGAAGTTATTTCTTCAGAACATAACATCTGAAGTTATTCAAGTAATTAGGCAGTCAATTCGATAATATTAAATTACAACTGAATTTGCAAGTCGAGTTTCATAAATTAAATTAGGCAGCGAGATAATTCGTAACACCGCTTGAATAAATTCAAACAGGTTTAAATAATTGTCAAGGATTCGAATAAATTTAAATACAATTAAAGGACCATGATAATCTGAAACATAGAATTGAAGAATTTACGAACAACTCTTCTGGATGGACATTAAACAAGTTGCCAAACTTCATAATCAAAATATTTGAATACAAACGTTTAAGAAGGTCTAGATATATTTAATAATCATAAAAATTGAGACATCCTAAATACACGTTAATAACTATCAAAAACCAAGATAACATGTGCTTTAAGTAGACGGTCGTGCGCCACTTCAGCAGGGATAAAAAAATTGGTAACAGAATAACGAAAATATTAAAAGAGAAAGCCGAAGAGTTGGATTTTGCAGATATCAAATTCCCTATGAATAAAATATCGATATATTTACAAGTTTAATAATATTTCTATAAATGTATATAGCTTGATTTATTGTTTGGAGCTATGCCCACTTCGAATAAGTAAAACTAGAAATAAAGATGTGGTTCCATTATTGTTAATTACAAACGAGAATGGAAGTCATTGTGTCTTGATGAAGTCTTTAAGTCCATGTATTCATAAGGCGAGTCATAGAACCGAATATGTCATAGAACCGAATATGTAAGGCGAGTCATAGAACCATACTGCCTGCATGAATTTATACGCGAAGACCTACTTGAAAAACATAAAGATGATTGCGCTATTCACACACCTGTCATATATGTTTTTAGTGATGAGAAACTAAAATTCAAGGCCTTTCAAAAAAAGACTATCAAAAACATCCATTTGTAATTTACGCTGATTTCGAAGCATGAATTTATACGCGAAGACCTACTTGAAAAACATAAAGATGATTGCTCTATTCACACACCTGTCATATATGTTTTTAGTGATGAGAAACTAAAATTCAAGGCCTTTCAAAAGACTATCAAACATCCTTTTGTAATTTACGCTGATTTTGAATCGACATTGGTAGGATTCATGTCGACCAGTCCTAAAGTCGAAATGTACGCGGAATATGCAAAAACATGAGCCGAATAGTTTCTGTTGCTATGCTAAATGCGAAGATGAAAGGTACTCAAAATTGGAGTTATATAATGGTTGAGATGCGTCCGAAAAGTTTGCGAAATATCTAGAAAGAGGAACAAAACATGTGTGTGAGCTATTAAATCAGTATCCAAAAAAAAAATGTTCATATCAACTGAAAATATCACGAACACAAAAATGCTACAGTTTGCTATGTCTGTCATGAATAGTTTACTCAAGAAAACTATAAGGATAGAGATAACAATCACCTAACGGGAGACTATAGAGGTCCAGTGCATCTCAGGAGCATTTTTAAAATTAAAAATCCTGATTTTATTCCAATGTTTATGCATAACTTATCTAATTATGATTCACATCTAATTATCAAGGAACTAGGTAAAGTGCCAGGTCAAATAAATGTTATATCAGAAATACATAAGTTTCGCACAGACCATCAAAGTCGGGACGTATATCGATAGAAACACTGGGAGACAGCGAGACATAACTAGAGATTTAAGATTCTTAGACACTTTCAGATTCATATCTTCATCGTTGGATGCACTATCAAAAAATTTATCATATCATGTGAAATTGAAAAGATATTTTCCCTGTTGTTGTTAGTTGCAGGGTCTACTGCTCGGCGGCGCCCCGTTCAAGGCGGCGGCTCCAGGGATGATGAGGGAGCGGAGGATCCACTCCAAGGAAGTCAGAGAAAATTGGGAGTGATGCGAGGAACGCCGCTGTCGGTCCAGGGTTAGACCAGAGGTCCAGTGGGGCTAGCGAGATGGGGTGCGATGGGCAGCTGAAGTGGTGATGGGTGGTATGATCCACTGCGCCGCACTCAGGGCAGAGAGGGCTATTTGTTGCACCAATGCGGGCAAGGTACGAATTAAGTCGCGGTGAGTAGCCAGAGCGGAGCTGGGAAAGGGCGCTTCTGGCTGCTCTGTGGAGGGCTAGCTCGCTGGATGAGATAGAGGGAGCAGGGATCAGCAACACCTTGCTAGGAGCTGCTGAAGAAAGGTGGGAGACGGCAGAGCTGTGCAGGGTACTGAGGGCAGCTGAGTAGGAGCCGGGGGGAGGGACCTCTCCTTAAGCAAGTGAGAGACTGAAGGGAGGAAGCGGGTCTGTAGCGTGTGCTTCATGGAACGGGGCCCTGATGTCAGGGTGACGATTGGGTAGCTGGGATGGTGCGGTCGTAGGGCGCTGGTAAAGTACTGTGTGCAGAGAGAGGTATTCGGCCACAGGTAAGACCTCAGCCTTGCTGTGGAGGTGGGAAGCGGAGGCCCCTTGAAGAGATCCCATGGCTATGCGGCGAGCAGAATTTTGGATGGATTGCAATTTAGAGATTGCCGAAGGAGAGGCATTAGGGAACCACACTGGGGCAGCGTAGGTGATGAGGGATTAATGATGTCCTTGAAGGTCACAAGGAGGGTCTTCTTCTGCTGTCTCCAGCTGGTTTCGGCAAGTGTTTTGAAGATGTTGATGCACTGGCGGGCTCTCTGACATATTGCAGCAATGTGAGGAGAGAAGGTGAAGTGGTGGTCAAAAGTGACCCCGTGGATCTTCGGGGTTCGACAGAGTGGAAGGTCAGACCCCTCCTAGCTGACATGAGGGTCGGTTTGAGATTGGTGGATGTTGGAGGTGAAGAGGGTGGTGTGGGATTTGGGGATAGATACAGACAACCCCTCCCAAAAGCCCATGCCGCCATATCGGAAGATTGAGCGGAGAGGACTGCAAACGCGTCGGCAATCTGCACGGCCTCTGCAGCGGCTGTGAAGTCGTCCGCATATGAGGTGATTAAATGGGTAGACTGGGAGAAGTCTGAAGCATAGGAATTGAAGAGGACGGGTGAGATGACGGAGCCTTGTGGGACTCCAGCGTGGACCGGGCGTGGGGAGGAGATGCAGTTGTTGGTGGAGCACCTGACTGACCTGCATCTGATGTAGGAGATCAGTCAGCGGGTGATATTGGCGTGGAGGGGACTGGAGGCAAAGCGAAAGATGAGCTGGGCGTGAGGCACGATGTCGAATGCATTGGTGAAGTCTATTGCTATTACAATTGTCCTTGTTGGTAGGCGGTGCTGGTTGAAACCTGAGACTATGGTCTGGGTTAGAGGAAGCAGGCCGATGTTGTAGAGTGGAGGGAGCGATAATCATGCTGGGAGTCCGCCAGTGGGATCGCTGCAGTGAGGGCGGGAAGGAGCAGACGCTCCAACACCTTCACAGATGGGCGCAGGAGGGAAATGGGCCGGTATGACGATTTGATGGACGGAGTTTTGCCAGGCTTGGGAATGGCAATGATTGCGGCTGACATCCAGCTGGCAGATATGTCGGCCTTAGCAAGGGACAGATTAAATAGTTAGGGAGGTGCTGGATGCCTCTGGGACCCAGGTGACGGAGTTAGAGGATACTGAGGGAGTCCGGGCCAGTGGCGGTGGAGGTAGCCGAGCTCCATACCGCCTGTCTGGTCTGATCCGCAATGAACAGGGGAGGTGTGTCGGAGAGGGGATTGCGGTGCTTGATGCCTCTGTAAGTTGATCTGCAGGAGGGGTCACGTTGGTAATGGGGAACCAGCATCAATTGGCGGCAAAAGGACGAGGCTATCAGGTGGTCTAGAGTGGCATGGAAATTATGGAAGGAAATGGGTTGTTTTTGGGCTGGTCTGGTTGACTTGCCGGAAAGGGAGCGTAGGAGCGACCAGAATTTGAAGGGACTTGTCTGCGGGTTGGTTGACTGGATCTTCTTGGCCCAGGCTTTGCGGGAGTGTAAGGAAATGGCTGCTGAGATGTTGTTTAGGTCCGGAAGACTGGGGTGGTAGGGGTTCTGAGCACGGGTCTTGTCCGGCTCTTGTATGAGAGGGATGGCTGAGGGTGAGGTTAGGAAAGAAATCCTTTCTACAACCACGAGGATGTGTCGACAGGCCGCCGAGTGGATCTCTCCCTGGGAGCAGGAAGAAGAGGGAGCGGCAGCGCGAAAAGCGGCATCCGTGTCGGTGGTATAGGCATCCCAATCTGCCCGTCGGAAGTTGATGTAGGTGCGAGTAGGACGATTGTTGAGGGTGTTCATGGAGTCCAGGGAGATAGAGATGGGATGGTGGTCAGAGTTGAGTGCCCCCCTCAACAGCGGGGTCCAGACAGCGTCTAGGGCCAGATGCGAACTGATGAGGCTGAGGTCGGGTGAAGATGGAGCTCCTTGTGACTGTGACAGGGGCCTGGTGGGAGTGTCCTGATTGAGGAGAACGAACTGCCTGGAGTCAATTTGGTTGATGAAGGCTTTGCCTCGGGCAGCCGCGCGTTCGTCTTGGGTGGCAGAGAACCACGCTGGGTTATGAGCATTGAAGTCGCCCATTATGATGGTGTTATGGGGTCCAGCTCGAGTAGTAAGGTCAGGGAGGTAGATGTTGCAGAGGTGGAATATTATAGACCACTAGTGGAAATAGAGATATCCAGATGTTCTGTGGTTGAATCAGTAGGGAACATGTGGTCAGAAGAGATCGGGTAGAAGGTCACGGAGTGGTTCACAAGGTAGCAGAGACCATCTCCGCCTGCACGAACGAGGACCAATAGGTCTGTCGCAGCGAACCAAGGTGTAACCAAGGAAGGTTGAGGGTTTGAGGCCTCGGTCAGCTTGCTTTCTTGGATGTCTGCAACAAGGATGAAGTGGGTGGACAAAAAGTGGGCCAGCTCAACTGCGCGAAATGCCGCAGGCCGTTGCAGTTGAGCTGAAGGAAGTGGGTGGGGGCAGGCGGAGGTTCGCTGGGAAGTGCAAGAGTGAGGGGGAGGAGGGAGTAGCAATACACCCGGGGACACAGGTCGTCACGGAGGGGTCTATCCAACACGAAGAGGTCCGGACGTCAAATGGAGACATTTCCCTACTAATGAACAGTTTAAATTGATACAAAGCAAATGAATATATCCATACGATTACATGGATACCTAGGCCAAAATGAATTCAATTAGTTTATCATTGAGGGATAAATTCTGTAACAAGTTAAATGATAAACATATTTGATAAAGAATATGAACATGCTAAAGAGGTTTGGGATTTATTCGAATGCAAAACATTTAACGACTATCATAATCTCTATCTCAAAGTTGACACCTCGTTATTAAGTAAAGTGTTTGAGAACTTAAGAAATACCTGTTTGAAGACATACAAATTAGATCCAGCTCATTATTTCACAGCCCCGGGTTTATCCTTTGATGCTATGTTAAAGATTACTGAGATAGAATTAGACTTGCTGAACGATCCTGATATGATACTGTTCATTGAGAAAGGTGTTAGAGGTGGTGTTTCAATGATTTCTACAAGTTATGCTGAAGCAAATAATAAAAATATCCCTGAAAGCTATGATCCTCAGAAACCGTGTAATTATATATCATTGTTTGACGTAAATTGAAGTTGACTTCAGTTATCCAAAAGACTTACATGACAATCATAATGATTTTACCACTAGCTCCTTAAAATAATAGAATAGGAATGTTCATAAGTTAGTAAGCGTGGTAAGCGTGAAAAATATGTAATCTATTACAGTAATTTAAAGCTGTATGAGAAACTTGGATTGAAACTAGAGAAAATCCATAGAATATTAGAATTCGATGAAAGTCCATGGATGGAGCCGTTCATAGATGAACATAAAAAAGCGGCAACAAGCAATGTATGATTTAGATAAAAAATTTTTAATGACGAATTAAAGTATTCGTCGTTTAAAGTTAATGACGAATTCAGTATTCGGTAAAACGATGGAAAACATTAGAAATAGAGTTGAAGTTGATTTGGTTAAGACTAAACAAGGATACTAGATATAAGCAAGAAATTGATGTATGACTTTCATTACAACTTTGTTAGAAAGAAATGTGATGATGATAGAGCAGAGCTATTGTTCACAAATACAGACTCGCTCTGCTATGACATTCGAACAAATGTCATATATGAAGATATGAAGGATAATCAAGACTTATATGACGCATCGAATTATCCTAAGGATCATTTCCTCTATTCAAATCAGAACAAAAAAGTAATCAGTAGAATGAAAGATGAAACTAGCCTCATTCCCATAGAAGAATTTGTAGGTCTTCGGGCAAAGATGTATTGTTATCGAACAAAGCGTTCTGTAGCTAAGAAAGTTAAAGGTATAAAGAGAAATGTTATTGAAAGGAATACAACCATGCATGAATAATTGAGAGCATTGAATAATGAGACTATATATAAAACAATGTATAATAACTCAAGTGATAATCATGAATATATACGAATAAGATCAATAAAATTGCTCTAAATGGCGAAGACGACAAAAGACATATATTAGCAGACGGTATTATTACGCTAGCATTAAACCACTGTAATGCAAGATAGTCTACAATAAAAAAACATTATTAAATTATGCTCAGCTACTATCAAACGATAATACTGAATATTTAAACCAGCTGAAATCACTTCTTCACAATGAAAAAACTGGGAGTGGCATTTTTAACACGATGTTGAGGAAATTACAACTGCCAGAAATGCATTTATAATTACCCTTCAACATTCAATCTGAGCAAGTTCCCAACGGCTCTTTCAATGATAAGCATACCTACTCCTTCTGTGGCCCTGACACTAAGGTGCAAAAAAGATTGAATGAAGGTTATAAGGGAACTAATTCATTGGATAGAGCTTGTAGAGAGTATGATATATAACGAGCATACAAAAACTGAATACAGAAACAAGTTTGATGGTATTCTACCAAAGAAAGCGGCTGAAATTGCGATAGATCCTAATGAACAGACATATGTTAGAACTGATGCAAAATTAGTTAATACTATAATGGCTGGAAAAAGTTATGTATGTCTTGGTGTATCAAAAACGTAAAATTTCACTCACAGAATTGAGTGGTAAAATTCTAAGTCAAATACATTACGATCCTAAAACCGGCTACGTACAAATGAACTCGTTCGTGGGAGTGGTTTATCTCGAAAGCCAGTCACGAATTGGTTGGAGTCACAGGAAACATAAACTCTACATAAACCTATAAAATATAATTTTACCACAAAAAGAGTTAAAGTAAATAAGATTGATAATCAATGGAAAGCAGATTTAGTTGACATGCAGAAGTATACAGATGAAGGTAATAACTACAATCTAACTGGGATTAACATCTTTAGCAAACATGCATGGGCAGTTCCTGTACGTAGAAAAACTGGTGAAGAGATTAAAACCTCATTCCAAACGTTTTTCACTGAACAAATTCCCTGAAAAATTCAAACAAAGGTCTAGAGTTCATTAAAAGCCAACACAAGAGCTCAAAAAGTTTTAAATTCAATGGTTTTCAACTGGAAATGAAACTAAAGCTCAAGTTGTTGAGAGATTTAACCGAACTCTCAAGACAAAAATGTGGAAATATTTCACGTACGCTAAGACAAAAAAAGTGGGTAAACATTTTACCAGATTTAGTTGATAATTTTACGATGGTTACATATCATAAATCAAAGAAAATGACTCCTCGTGATGCTTCAATGGAACAGAGCAGTAAAATAGTCTATGCAACTTTATTCCCCGAGATAACGACGGTTGAAATCCTAAATTCAAATTGGAGATCGTGTCAAAATTAGTAGAAATCGTAGATATTTTAATAAATTATATCTCCCTAGTTTCATACGTGAGTTATTTACCTTCTCTAAATTATTAAAGACAAAACCAGTAACTTATAGGTTGAAAGATATGAGCGTTGAAAAAGTAATGGGGTGTTTTTACGAAGAAGAATTATCACAATATAGCAGAGATATTATTAAATTGATAAAATTATGAAGAAGAGTAAAGGGAAATTGTTAGTTAAATAGTAGGGATATGATGACCCATCTTGGATTCCAGAAGCTGAACTAACATCGAGTGGAACTAACATTAATTTAAACACAAGTTGAGTTCAAAATGAACACACATTGAGTGGGAGCTAGTAACAACATGTGTGTTATGGGAGCTAGTAATATGGTTATGGGAGCTAGTAACAAAACAATCCCCTGAAAACTATGAAGAAATGATGTGGCAAATTATCTAACAATTTTGAGACAGACCAAGGCTCATCTCAAGCCGGATGGAACAATAAAAGCAAGCAAAGGAGAGAAGTATAAAAAATTAATTAAACTATTGTATAATGCTTTGCAAAAAGAAAAGGTGCGTTATAAAGTTGCTAGAATTAAAGCTGCAAGCCCGGCATCATCTCGGGATTCAACTCCTGAATCAAGACCGAATACTGATTCAGATGTTGCAGGATCAGGAATAATAGTGATACCTTCTAACGTTAATGATATTGTTGCAAGACATCACTTATTATTTAGCTCTCTGAATGCTAGAAACACAGGAGTCTTTAATCAATTGCAGGAACTCACTCATTAACTTTATAAACGAAATTTGTTTAAAGATCATGATGTTAAACTATTGAATGATTTCTGTTTAAGAAAATGGAATCGCAAAGCATAGTTATTACCGGAAGAAAAAGTGAGATTTACTTGAATTTCACGCCAGCAATAAAATTGGATACAAACAAATTTCATGGACTGGCATTGGTGGGACTGGATATGTATCCCTCTATCCCGAAAATCGATAAGACAAGTTATAACTTTTATGTTGGGAAACATGGCATAGTAATGCCTATAACTATTGAGAGTATCAATAAGTCATATATCAATCGATGCCAGAATGCATTTGTATTCTTGGTTAATATAAGTGAGAGCTAATGTACTACATGAAATAATTGATAAACAGAAGATTGAAAATTCACTCTACCTAATGTAGTTACTCTTTGGTTTAGAAAGTCATTCCATCTAGTCCAGTGTAATGAGCCCATTAAAAATATTCGAAAATATTGAGTGATTCATGATGGAAGTATATTAAAGTTAGTAGATGGCAATTCATTTACACGCTATTGTCATTCGAGGCAGCCTGTGAGGAGAAAAAAATCTTGATGAAATTTCTTATAAAAAAGGAAGACGTAATAAGAGATGCCCATAGAGAGGTGATGTTCAATTCCGGAAATATTAATCAGCTACAGATTGATGTTGATAATATTCGCTATGATATTCGTAATCTCTCCATCGAAATAAACAAGATTCTAATTCAAGTGAATATATTAGAACGAACGTTGAAAAGGGTTTTAGCAAAATGTGCAATCGTATAATGTGAGAATACTGCTTCTGTGCCTGATCCCACTGACAAAGATCCCAGGAAGAAAAATTTGTTCATTTTTTGATGATATTACTACGGAAAAGTATCAAAATCCTGCTGACAGTTTTTAGACCCGTGGAAGACACAATAACTGTGTTCAATTAACTTATCCCAAAACTATCACATATCACCGAGACAAACCATTAGAACGAATTCGAATTTATTAATTCTATTCGAGTTATCTTTCATCGATATGAAAAATATTCCTGGTGATTACATTGCTTGTGATATGCCCTTTGCAGAATTTCAAGAACTGTGTAATGAAACGTATGATATAGCTTATAGAATAGAATAGAGGTGTCGGCACTGAAAAAAATAGGCCCATGGCCTGTTGCCGATTCTTGAATTTTTTGTGACTTGATTCACAAGGGATCCAGCCTTCGGCACCCTATCTTTCCATAACTGACGATTGATTGAGATAGCTGCTGGACTTATTGCCTGGTCCGTAATTTGCTAGACATTTTAAGACTGAATATATGCTCCTGCTTAGCTTCGTCTAGTCTGTTCTTGAGGGTGTTCATACTCGGAGCGTCAACGATGCAATCAGGGAGGCTGTTCCAAATGTCGGTGACTCGAAGCGAGAAGAAATGTTGTCGCATGGATGTGTTACACCGAAGTTTTTTAGTTTATAGCCGTGGCCCCTGGTGTTGGTTCATGTTTCAAATTCTAGTAATCCTTCTGGGACCTTGTATAAGCCATGAGTATACTTGTATGCTTCAATGAGCTCCATACGCAGACGTCGATAACTGAGGCTTGGCAGCTTCATAATATTTAATCTTTCCTCATAGGACTTGCCTTTTAAGCCCGAAATTATCCTTGTTGCACGTCTTTGAACACTCTCTATTAAATTTTTGACCTTTTCAAATTTTTGTCCCACACGACGTTTCCAAACTAGGTTCGGGCGCATGACAGCAACAAACAACTGCTTCATCGCTTCTGCATCTAGGAACTCGAAAGAGCGTCTGATGAGTCCAAGTCGTTTATTGGCTTTATTAACTTGACCTTCAATATGCTTAGAAAATTTCAACTCATTGTCGATATTAACTCCTAAATCTTTTTCCATTTTCGACTTCGACATCATCACTCTGTCGTTGCAACCGTATCTTCTCATACTGTAATCATGCTGTTCGTTATTCTTGCCAAGGTGGATTACTTTACATTTGTCAGCGTTAAAACGCAGCTGCCACTTATCAGCCCAGTCAACCAGCCTGTCAAGATCACCTTGTAACTGTACAATTTGCGACGTATTCTTCACTGTATTATAAATTTTTCTGTCGTCAACATACATCGAGCACACGCTAGACACAGCTTCTGGCAGATCGTTAATAAACGCAACGAATAAAACAGGCCCGAGAACGCTTCCTAGTGGCACGCCGCTGCGCACTGAAGCCCAGTCTGATACGGACCCATTAATACTGACACGTTTGCGTCTCCCTACTAGAAAATCTCTGACCCATTTGAGTACATTGCTGTCAATTCCTAAAGACTGCAATTTCCAAAACAGCCGCTCATGCAGGACACTGTCAAATGCCTTGGCAAAATTGAGGTACACTGCATCTACTGGCGCCCTTTCGTCCAGCAGGCGGGTCCATTCGTTCGGAGTCGACAAGAGGTTAGTGGTGCAGGATCTCCCGGCAATAAAGCCATGTTGACAGTCTGATAGGAGATTATTAGCAGTCAAATGATCTATCAATCGATCCCTCACAACAGATTCCATTACCTTGCAAACGACACTTGCCAAACTGACAGGGCGATAGTTGCCCGGGCAGCTTTTGTCACCTTTTTTGAATAATGGTGTTACTTGAGCTTCTTTCCAGTCAGCCGACAAGATCCCTTCGTTCAAAGTATTTTCGAAAAAAATGACGTCAAAGGGCCGGCTAGGACATTTGCTACCTCTTTGGGTAATCTGGGGTTGTTTTGATTAATAAAGATGAGCATCCCAGTTCTGGAAAGTATTTCAGAAATTAAAATCAATTATATATCCCACAGAAGTATTTTTCCGACAACCGCTCTAGGTTAAGCCCTGAGTTAATGGTTAAAGAGTGCTCGGTCAATCGGGGTAAATGGCCGTTAACTCATGACTTTAGAGGCCAAGATTCGGGGTATGATTGTGGGTAAATGCTCAGGTTTTTTGATCGATAGACAGCGCTCAAATTTTTGCTGGTCAAGATTCTAAATAAAATTGTTGGTAAATGACCAGGTTTTATTCGGGGGTAATTTGGTAAATTTTGATGGCTAATATTCGGGGTGAGATTTTGGCTAAATGACCAGGATTTATTCGAGGGTAATTGGTTAATTTTGATGGGCAAGATTCGAAAGAAGAGTTGGAATAAATGATCGGTAACTGTTAAGCTATTTAGACAAACTGTTGTGATAGGCTCACTCCTATACTACTCATATCAAGTTATCAAGCATTTACAGGCACAGCTTACCCCTTCATAGGCTGCCGTGAAGGTGGCATCGTCCATAATCCATTCGGGGTAAGCGACGATACTTTCGACTGCCTGTAGCTTCTCTCTGGCTGTGACGAGGTCCTCTGGAGTGAGCCATGTGTTCTCGTCGAACATAGCATTGAACGAAGAACGGACGTCCTCGACGAGCTGCTCGTTCTGATGAAGGTAGACCAGCGCTGTTAGCGATGGTGTGTCGTGATTCAGATTGTTCTATAAATCTGCAAGATCACTATCCGTAGGTCAATAAGTTTACAACTTAAATCCTGAAAATTCTACTTTAAAGAATTAATAAATACGTCTCGAAAGCGGCCACAGAAATTTTCATGATTATCTGGTTTGAATTTTGAGCAATACTTCTTCTTTGGCTCCAGCTGGGAAGAACTCGTCAACGTAGGCCCTGGAGAGCACGAAGCCCAAGTCCTGGTTCATCTCTATCCTGCAGAAGTCAGCTCTTGGAAACTGATCAAGTTTGGCTCCGAAGTAGATTTCTTCGAAGTCACTGCTAATTTTCCGCATTGCATAGGTTGTCTGAGTTCCAAGCTGAAGAACCCACATCCATGACATGAAATTTGCTGATGGGATGAATGAAAAAAAAATTGTATAATTATTTGTATCGTTGTAAAAAGAAGTGAATAAGACGTTGTGGATTATATTATAATACTGTAGCGGTTTCAGCAATCAGCGTTTATTTGGCCTTAGGTCCGTCGCCGATTTTGCTGAGCTTAACCACCTAGACTCTTCGCCGAATCTGACAAAAAACTGGCGCTTAGAGCTGGGATCGAACCCTCACCTCTCTCCTCAAATCTTGATATCGACTCCAATACAATTTTCTTTAATAGACCTTTCACGAGTCGATGAAGTTATTCGGCAGTTTTTTTTAATTAAAACAGATTTTGACTCATGTTAATTCTTGTAATAAATTTGTATTTATTGAAACTGATAATAACCATGATACTCACCGAGAACTCTCGTAGGGGTTTCTGAGAGCAGCGTGCTCCATCGTGAGATGTAGTCGACACCCTCCTCAAGGTATATCACTTCGTCCGCTGTGATGGTCACAGAAGACGGCTCGAACACCAAACGGATGTATTCCAGCAAGTTGAACTAACAAAATTGGAAAGAACATCTTGCTACTGCACTGAAGCAGACGACTGTATTATTTCTAAGCCTTTAATTTTATTAACCAACCTTAATTAACACAGGTTAACTTTATTCACCGGTGAATGGCCTGTAAATTTTTTGAGGAACTATTTTTAACTTCCATGCGTTGATATGCAGCGTATGCGACAATCAAACCATAGCAGGAACTTATAATGAACCCGATTTTTTTACATACTTCCCAGATTGCGGTGCATATATTGCAATAAGAAGCTTATCATTTCACACTAGCGTCTGGATCATTGACATAAGTACTTTTTCCTGAATTTATCGCTTGTTTTCAAAAATGACAATCTGACTTAACGCGTATCTCAATTTTTAATTAACCTAAATGATTTCTCATACTATTTTTGGACAGTTCACCTATTACCAGTGTTAAACTTTGCTACATGAGTTTGAAATGTAAGCATGAAATTCAAATTATGAGTCATATTTCAAAACTATTCACACTGTTTACAGCCTTCAACTAATTCTTGCCTCAGCTATTAAGTACATATTATCAAGTGAACGCCTTAGACGATTGCGTATAAAATATTTATAACAGGTATAACTTCGTTACCTGTCCTGGAGTTTGCGAGTCAAGCGCAGCTTGGACTTGATCCACGGTCATCCTTTCGAGGAGTTCGGTAACATTGTCGGCACCCGCATCGACCATGAGCTTTGCCAGTGTGGTCTCAAAAGCAAGCAGGTCTTCAACTTCAGCACTAACCTCTGCATCTGTAATGCTGGAGCCTAGGTAGTCTCTCATTTGCTTGGCAGATTCGGTTATGAAAGTTCTGTATGCGTCATAAATTCCAGAGAAAATTATCGGATTGGCGAGGACGGTCTAGTTGATGCCCGGAGAACCTTCGCCCACCTAAGGCAAGGACAGTAACGCATTATTGACTTTCATTATCTTTTCCCGTCTAATTTAATCACAGTTGTAGTTGTTCCTAATTTACAAGTGTAATGGGTAGGATAAGATTACTGTTGAGAAAATACTTCCTAACACACAAGTGAAGAATTTTTGATGTGTGAGCTATATATAAAGAAAAATAAAAACTCATCGCAACTCTTACTAAAATGTGTTTGCCATACACTTAATCGGTATTTTTTGCTAAAAAAGTAATGGCTTCATAAAAAATTAACAAATGAAAGCGTATCAGAGCTATACCAACATAAATCATGAAGTGTGAGGTGTTGAATACGTCGGCAGAGATGGCCATGCCGAACATAGGCGTGATGAAGAGGTCACGCAGAGAAGCCAAGGAGGCTTCGGTGGAGTACGAAGCAGGATCCCATGCGGGGTCAACCATGGGCCAGCCTCCGATGCCTTGCAACGCTCCCCATAGAGGGGCCAAGCCCAGCGAGTCCATGCCGTCTTTGTACAAGGGAATTGAATTGTTAAAAAATCTGCGTATCAACACGAGTAAACCTACGATCAAGTAAAAAACTATGATACGACTGCAAAATAATGTTTCACAACACGAAAATTTGCCACTCAAAGATTACGGTTCTTGAGTGTCACTCTGGCATCAACACAGTGTGATGATGTTCACCCGTGTCCATGCAGGCATTGTACGCCCTCCTGAGCATGAACAGCGGGGGCGGGTCGGAAGCGGCGGCTGGCGTCTCCAGCAGCAGCGTGAGGCGCTCATCGAGAAGGCTACCCGCATCGGCAAATGTATTCCAACTGGAACGACAAAAATTCTCTTAATAAAAACGCTCAAAACTAGACGTCAAATATATTTCCTATTGAGAGTATAAGCAATTGTTTTCTGTAACGAATAGTCATAGATAGTATACAATTTTAAGTAAATTTACTCGGCAATGCCTATTCGCGCTCAACCAAGGCCGCTGGAAGCATCATGAATTCATAGCATCAAGAACTGAACTATTTGAGATTGCATATTTTATTAGCAAAGTTTTGGTAAATTTTTGGAAAGCAATATATTTCAACAATGTTAGTAGATAATCTCAACCTACTCAGGAGGAGCGGGGTGTCTGTCGAGGAAGCCTCCGCAAGCGAATGTATAGAAGTCGTAACATGGGTTCACTGTCACGTCCATGTTGGCGCGGATCAAAGCAGCTTACCAATAAAAATACATCATTGATTAAATATCAATGTAAATAGTTTTTAATATACAGATTAAATCATAAAAAATATGTAATAATGGTTGAATGACTAAAATTTCCTAAAAATTTGTCCCTTTCTCAGAAAAGTGTTTGACATCAAGTAAATTCGATACGAGAACCTCTAAGCCCGTTTATGTGTTCTCAATTACCTGCCATCGAACATTCGGGAGTCTCGCAGACCAGTGTCCCGTTCACGGCCTTGGTTGCGAGGGAGCCCGTGTAGGGCTGCAAGTATAAGTTACAGATTCCAATACTGGGGTACTAACAATTCGGGTAGGATGAAGGCTAGGAACAAGACGAGGGAGAGGATTGAACTATTGACTAGAAAACGAGTAAGATATATGGCACATGACATGAATCTCGTTTTATTATTAGAATAAATACTGAAACTATTTCTTTGTGGTTTGTGATATTATAATGAGGCCTTTAGTTAAGAAAAGCGTTAAACGCATGATTTATTTTGTGAAGGGTGTTGGGTGATTGGTTGGGTTGGGTCGGGGTCGAAAGAGGGGGCGAGAGAATCCGTCAAGGCTTTACTCAATTGGCAGGGAAGAGTGAGAGGTTTAAATATGACGGCTCCCATTCATAATGTTTAATTATGTAATGTTTTTTCTTTTATTTATGACAGACATTTTATTTAAAGTATGATTATGTTGATGATCAGCTTTAAATCACCTAGACGTGACATATGAACTAACGTTGGGATGCGCGAGTGTAGTGATTACTGTAGTTATGGGAAAAGGGTGTAAAGAGGCCATGTGAGGTGTCGGTGACTGCACTCGGATGCGAAGGGGAATTATGGCTTGGATGCAGCCGGCCCGTTGTGTTGTGTTAAAGCCGAGGAGTGTGGCCGAGTAGGAGTGTGGCACCGGGTTAAACAGGGGTTGGTGTGTGTTTTTTGAAAGCGTACGTGGAGACTGCCTGGTAGGGAAGTGAGTTGATTGAAGAGCTGTGGGTTGTTGTTGATGTAATTGCCCATCCTGTAGTGGCGATTAGGTAAGGGAGGGGTGATAGGACAGTTATTCCGGGCACTTGTGCCACTGGTAGTTCCACGATCATCACTGGCTCGCTGACCCGTCAGAACCATTTTTGCATTACACAACACCCTGGACAAGCCAGGTACTCATTTATCAACCAGAGTTGGATGGATGGCTGAGTTGATCATGAGCTGAGCTTCCCGGAAGAACTTGTCCTCAGTGGGACTCGAACCCGGGAGCTGGGTGCGAGAGACAGAGTCTCTCACCACTGCACCACTGCAGCTCTGTGGGTCACATGATTTGATGGTGGGCTATATTTTGGGCAATTGTTGACGGAAGACCGTATTTATTGTGTGGATTTTTCATTGTTCATGAAGCGTTTGTGGGTGCATGACGTTGCAACAACGCACATTTGCGATGAAACGTAATATTTGTTTTGCAGTTAGAATATGGTTATTTATCGGGTGTGTTGAGAAGTATTGGGATATATGAAGGACTACATGACTAAGGCAAGGCATCGAGTACGTTTTATTATGGATGGGACAATTTCTCTTTTATCAGGATATTTGGAATTGCTTTTGTTACAATTATTTGGGCCACAGCTGTCTTGGCTATTATTTGAAGCCAAAATCCAAATTAAAAACTTTTTAACTTCGATTTCGAAGTTTAAAAGTTTGTGTATGGGTGTTTATGAATATATCAGATGTTTCTTACATACTAATGGAGTTGATTTTAAAATTATGATCAAATTTATTTTCATTTTAAGCACAAATTGTCCGAAAAGTGTTTATTTAATGTTTTAAAAACATTCAGCATTCGCCCTACTTTCCTGTTCTTGACGAGGCTTTGACGATGACTGGGTGGGACTGGCTCCTCAAGAAGTGTCTTCTCCGCATCCTCAGCCTATGGTGTATACAAAATTTCGCGATAATTAGTGAACATCACGAGCATGACATAGAAATTTGATGCTTATGATAACTTTAATGCTATGATATTATGAAATTTAATGCTTATGATGCTTTCCCGGCACCTACAGGTGCCGGGAAAGAGTAGTTTAAAATGAAGAGGAGTTTAAAATAATTTAAAATAATTTAAAGAGTAGTTTAAAATAATTTTAATTCACAGTTGATGTCTCTCGTTCAGAAGGTGACAGCATCAATTCAGAGGTCCTAAACGCACATGAAAAGGAGGTTAACAATTTATCCTTTCATTTATACAAAATATTTTCAAAGGTTTCAACTCACCCCTCCAAAATCGAAATTGTAAAATAGAAGTGTTATGGGCTCAATTAAGTAATACTTTCATTTTATCGATAAGATGCAACAATAAAATGAAAAAGAAATGCATTCACCTGCATTAGTGTCGATGCTACTTGCAGTCCGGGACTTGGGCCCACTGCATGTCTCGGGGAATAAAATTTTTTTTCTGCGTCCGAAAAAGTCAGTATTTAGACTCATAAGCCTATAAGCTTATTTCATAAGCCTAAATTACTAACAGCTGTTGAAACATAAAACTGTAAAATATGACATCATCGCCGTGTTCTAATACGAATTTCGTGACAATTTCCTCAAAAATTGGTTCAGAATGCTCGTATGAATGCGAACAAATTTTATTTGCGAACGACTGAACGTAAATGGTTTCATCTCAATAAATTTTATTTAAAAGAAATATACGGCCGCACCCACACAATTTGCTCACCATTGACTTTGGTTGTCTCCGGGAGCGTGACGCTGAGAGCGATGGTGGCGGCCACACACAGGACGCCCAACACGCCCAACACTTGCCACTGCCTCATGCTTGCCGAGTTGCTGGGGGTTGTAAGAACCTTTGAAACACTTCGAGAAGAAATATTGATCATGCGATAAATTTTGGATGCATGAAAATGAAATACGTAACAATATGCAAACTTGAAACTTGGATTCGAGAAATTTATGTACATTAGGGAATTGAGCAGAACAAAATTAATTAATAAAAATATGAGATCACTATTAAAAAACAAATATTGTGTCCATCAGACCAAATAATGGAAAGATTGAGTTCAAATCTAGAACAGATTATTGAACATAATCTTGAGTAAGGGTGATGAAATAATAAATCATTTCTTAAATTAACTGACAAATGGCACGAAAGAGCATGCAAACTTTACAAAAATACTATTGAACTGTAGATCGACGAGACTCAGGCATTATTAATTATATAAAACTCTAAAATAATATCAGCAAATGTGATAACTGAGAAACACATAGGTCGAAAAGCGAATTGCCAAAGAGCGGGTCTAAATAACCACAAAGGAAAAATCGAATACATAGGTAAAACTATCCCGGAACTGAAAGTAATCTATTTTGGAATAGACGTCCTCCGGCCGTCAAGCTCGAAATTGCTAATGACGTTGACAGTCAGCAACTGCCGGCTTTGAAATCTCACCTTTCTTCTGGCTTATTTTTCTTCCAACTGCCTCAAAGGGACTTCACTGCTATGCCTTGGTAAGTTCTAGGGACAAAATTAATTTTTATTCAATCATTTCAACAAGACGAAATTTCAACAACTATCAGTAAAAGATTTTTGCGTTCACGTTTATCGTGAACTAATTTACGTCAAAATCAGTAAGTTTATGAAGGTAATTCAAGCCATGATAAAACTTTTACTCGGAAAACAGATACCAAAAATCGACGAGCATCAACGAAAACTCGAGGTCTTGGACAAAACGGTCTTGGTCGTTATGTTCTATTTTTTTATATAGCAAAGCGAGTCTATCATCACTATGAACACAAACAGCTTAAAACAGGTTACCCACAATCTTATCTCGATTCTTGACGATCAATAATTTGAACATTGTCCCCAATCGAAACCTCACTGAGCACTCACAATATTTTTTAATCGATGTCAGTAAATTTTGGCAATTAAAAACCCGGGACTTAGCCAAGTATCTTTTTCAAAGATATTTCTTTGGAAAAAATTATTGCTTACGGGTGTAATCCTGAATCAGAATACCTGAGCAGTATACTGCTAGTGTGTGTATCACCAGCTCAATTATTCATATGTTGATACAAAGCCAACGTCCCTCTCCCACGAGTCACTTCTGGAAACCTTAAGAGAGCCGCTCAGTTCCTGGAAAAGGGGCGTTACCAATTCAGCTTTATAAAGCACATCTCATGCTGACTGCCGGAACATTAATTATATCAAACCCTCCTGCAGAACGGTAGTATCGGCCAACCTTTGCACGCGCACTAGTTTCAGTGGATTTTTGCAGAAATTTGGGAAGAGAAAAATTTATCATGGATATAATTTCTGCAAAAGAAAATACGCTATAAGAAGTGCGAGGTGTGATCTCATACAAGTCATAGCAACGTTGAATAATGCGGTAAGGGATGAGAAATCATATCAAATCGAAAAATATGAACGCATATGATAAGATAGCCATCCTCCAAAAATCTGTATCAATGAGAAAGACGGCTTTTCAATTTAACAAAGAAAGGTAAAATTGAAACATTTGAGGAAATGAATCAGTACCGTAATTGAAATCTTATTCTGCGACTTAGCAGCAGCGTGGATCCATGGTAAGGAGTTACTTGCGATGGGAAATATGTCAACATCAAATTTCAATCATTAAAAATTTATACAAGATGTTAAACAAAAATACTCTAAGGTAATCAGTAAAAAACTCTGCAGCCAGTTTACAATTTTGTTTTTTTTTAGGTTCTTATATCAGGTATTGAAAGAAAAGTTTGATGATGATGCTTTAGTTCCAATGTTATCTATTCCATTACAGACCATTCTAAAAAATGATAATTTATTCCACATCATTCAGTTAATTCATTTCACTAAATTAATTATAATGGGTGTAGTCATAGGATGTTAATTAGTCATCAAGTTGTGTTGTCACAGAATTTATTTAGTTATCGTGTTATCATCATCATGATTAGTCATCAAGATTTATTTTTAGTGTGAAATAAAAAGATCTACCATAAAAATGTCATATCTACAGGATAGCTACAGCCCTCAATTTCCTAATTTCCTATTATATAAGATACTCGATCGAATAAATACATCAGACCATTATTAATAATTGATATTTCATCATATTTGAAATTTTAATTGCTACCATCTTCTTTCGTTAAAGCTCCTCCGACGTATACACAACTTTCTGATGATTGCAGAAACTAAATCCCGATTCTTAATAATATTTTTGTTATTTATTCAAATCAGTTTCAGTTTGAGGCTCTTTTTAGAGTTTCAATTTTTGGAATTGATTCATCAATTTTAATAGTTTGATTTCATCGTAAGTTATTCATTTTATAAGTAATTTTTCTAAAGATTGTTGAAATTTCTCGATCTCAAGTGCAATCGCACTGTTATTTTTTCACCACCGGTGTTCAAGAGATCCCAATTTTGATCTGGTAACCATATTCGGATATTATAAATTGAAGGTTGAACTACGGCTAAATAAATTAGTTGACTAGGATTATCCACAATTTTATATCCCGGGGAACTTTGGGGAAAATGTATACAAGATATTTTGTAAATCACCATTGAGATACGACCCATTAATTACACTGTAGTTTACAATTATTGCATTAAGACATCATAATTATTTACTTTATCAGACTATTTAATTAATTAATAATATTTAATATTAAATTATCAGACTTCTGCATCGCTTTATTGAGTGGTTTGATGAATTTGTAGTATTTTTCCCCTCTAGTTGCCTTTATTATCCCATCTGGCTTGAGATGAGGCTTAATCTGTCTCACAATTCTAAAATAATTTGCAAAATCTCTTTCATCATACTTTCCTGGCATTTGCTTAGTTAACAGCTCCCATAATCCAACAATTCCTTCAAAAATTATATTACCAATCTCTAAATCATTACCTTGGATGCTGATATTTGTATCTACTAACATGACATTTTCTCCATCAAATTTCATGCCGTAAGCTTTGTCATATTTAGAACCAGATTTGAATGCGTAACTTAAAATTTTTTTTAGCTAGTGAACCAACTAGTTCTTTTTTTAGTCGAGTCCTTTTGAGTCGGGAGGTACGTTAACGCCAATCTTTCAGCAGGTTTGATTGAAAATACTTCTCTTGGAGCATCTCTCAGAGCTAACCTTGTTTATTATTTGTATTTAATCTGTTTCCGTTTATATCAATTAATGACATTTTAATAAGAAAAATATTTTAAACAACTTGAACTCAATGTCTGTTCTTTTTTAACTTTATGTGTGATTTTTTAAGTCGATATCATATCCCTTCCATTTGACTAACAATTTTCTTTCACTCTTTTTCAAAATTTTTTCAATTTCATAAACGCCGCTGATATATTTTTAAAATTTTTCTTAGAAAAACTACCTATTACTTTTTCACCGTCAATATCTCTCATCCTATATGTTACTGGTCTCGTCTATAATAGTTTAGATGATAAATAACTCACGAGTGATATTAGGAAGAAGCCTTTATTGAATGTCCTCCGTTTTCTACTAATTCTGACACGATCACCAATGTTGAATTTAGGCTTTCTCACAACGATCTCTATCTGAGGGAATAAATTTGCATAGACCATTGTATTGCTCTGTTATATTGCAGCTTCACGAGGAGTCATTTTTATTGAACTTTCATAACTGATATAATTTTCAACTAAATCTTGAAAAATATGTAGCCACTTTTTGGTCTTGGCATAAGTAATATATTTCTACATTTTCCTTTTAAGAGTTCGGTTAAATTAAATATCTCAATAACTTGAGCTTTAATTTCATTTTAAGTTTCAAACCATTGAATTTCAAACTCCTCGAATAACTCTTTTGTTGGCATGTTAGTGAATTCCAGGCCTTTGTCTGTTAGAATTTTAGAGGGAATTCGTTCTAGGAAAAGATTTTGGAAATAGATTTTAATCTCTTCGTCAGTCTTTATTCGTATAAGAACTGCCCAATCATATTTACTAAAGATATCAATCACAGTTAGAATGTTCTTTTTTACCTTTATCTGTATACTTCTGCACGTCAACGAAATCTTCCTGCCATTGATCATCGATCTTTGTTACTTTGACTCTTCTTATGGTGAAATCATTGTTTTATTGGTTTATGTAGACTTGGAGAGCGTATATTTCCTATGATTTCAGCAAATTCATGACCTGCTTTCGCGATAAACCACTCCTACGAACACTAAAATATATTATACCTTACGATATGAAAAATATTTACTGAGCATATTACTTTAATCTTAGACTGAACACAAGCGATGTCTTCTTGTGAACACGATCGAACGATAGGATACTTAAATATATTATACCATAGGATATAAAAAAATTTGCTGATCATATTACTATAATCTGAAACTGAACACAATCAAACGATAGGGAACTCAAATATATTATACCTTAGAATATACAAAATGCTGCTGAGCCTATTGATATAATCTTAAACTGAACACAAGCGATATCCGCTCGTGAACACGATCTAACGATAGAAGACTTAACTATATTATAGCTTAGGATGTTAAAAAATTTACTGAGCATATTACTATAATCTAAAACTGAACTCAAGCGATATCTGCTTGTGAATACGATCAAACGATAGGAGATTTATATATATTATACCTTAGGATATGGAAAAAATTTACTGAGCATATTACTATAATATAAAATTGAACACAAGCGATATCTACATGTGAACACAATCAAATGATAAGAGTCTTAAATACATTATATCTTAGAATGTTGAAGCATCTCATTTCCTTAGGCCGACCACTCTAGAACACGAACTTTCTTGTATTCGCAAACTCGTTTACGAGTCGTCTGTCACCTGAGATTTATTTATGCCATAGCTCTAGTGATTTGGTGAGAACTCACTAGTAATTTGTTTTAATGATTCATGATTTTCTTATAATTGGAATATGAATTAAGTCGTTATTTGAATGTGTTCCTTATAGAATTTTTGAAATTATTTCAGAAACTGGTACATAAGTACTTAACCTCGAAACTGTCATACCAATACTGTATCCCACGAAACTTGAACCAAAGGAACCAACCCAGAATTCTTTACTTAGAAGATAGGAAAGTTACAGAGCATAATAATATTATCCTAATCTCAACACAAGCCATATCTGCTTGTGAACACGATCAAACGATAGTAGACTAATATATATTATATCATAGAATATTCAAAAATTTACTGAGCATTTTACTATAAGCTTAAACTGAACACAAGTGATATCTGTTTTTGAACACGAGCAAACGATAGGATACTTAGATATATTATACCTTAAACTTAAAGTATACTTAAGCTTAAACTGAACATATGCAACATCTGCTTGTGAACAGGATCAAACGATAGTAGACTTAAATTACATTATACCGTAGAATATGCAGAAATTTAATAAGCATATTACTATAATCTTCAACAGAACACAAGCGATATCTGCTTGTGAACACGACCAAACGATAGGAGGCATCAATAAATTATACCTTATAATATGAAAAATATTTACTGAGCATATTACTGTAATCTTAAACTGAACACAAGCGATATCTTCTTGTGGACACGATCAAAGGATAGGAGACTTAACTATATTATACCATAGGATATGAAAAATATTTACTGAGCATATTACTATAATCTTAAACTGAACACAAGCGATATCTGCTTGTGAACACGATCAAACGATAGGTGACTTAACTATATTACACCATAGAATACACAAAAAGTTACTGAGCATATTATTATTATCTTGAACTGAACACAAGCGACATCTGCTTGTACATACGATGAAACGATAGGAGACTTGAATATATTATACCTTAAGATTTGAAAATTACTGAACATATTACTATAATCTTAAACTGAACACAAGCGACGTCTGCTTGTGAATTCGACCAAACGATAGGAGACTTAACAATATTATAGCTTAGGATATTAAACAAATTTACTGAACATATTACTACAATATTAAACTGAACACAAGCGATATCTGCTCGTGAACACGACCAAACATAGAAGACTTGAATATATTATTCCTTAGGATATGAAAAAAATTTACTGAGCATATTACTATAATCTTAAATTGAACATAAGCGATATCTGCTTGTGAACACAGCCAAGTGATAAGAGACTTAAATATATTAAACTGAACACAATTAAACTATTTATCTTAGAATGTTAAAGCATCATCATTTCTTTAGGCCGACCACTCTAGAATACAAGCTTTCTAATATTCGCAAACTCGTTTACGAGTTGTCTGTCACCTGAGATTTATTTATGCCATAGCTCTAGTGATTTGGTAAGAATTGATTAGTATTTTGTTTATAAATGTTTCATGATTCACTTATATTGGAATATGAAATAAGTCGTTATTTAAATGCGTTCCTTACAGAATTTTAAAATTATTTCAGAAACGGTACATAAGTACTTAACCTCGAACCCGTCATTCCAATACTGTATCCCGCGAACCTTGAACCAAAGGAACCAACCTAGTATTCTTTACTTAGAAGATAGGAAAGTCACTGAGCATAATAATATTATCCTAAACTCAAAACAAGCCATATCTGCTTGTGAACACGATCAAACGATAGTAGACTAATATAAATTATATCATAGAATAATCAAAAATTTACTGAGCATATTACTATAAGCATAAACTGAACACAAGTGATATCTGTTTATGAACACGAGCAAACGATAAGATACTTAGATATATTATACCTTTAAGTATACTTAAGCTTAAACTGAACATAAGCGACAGCGGCTTGTGAATAGGATCAAACGATAGTAGACTTAAATTACATTATGCCGTAGAATATGCAAAAATTAAATTAGCATATTACTATAATCTTCAACTGAACACAAGCGATATCTTCTTGTGGACACGATCAAACGATAGGAGACTTAACTATATTATACCATATGATATGAAATATATTTACTGAGCATATTACTATAATCTTAAACTGAACACAGGCGATATCTGCTTGTGAACATGATCAAACGATAGGAGACTTAACTATATTATACCTTAGAATATACAAAAAGCTACTGAGCATATTATTATAATCATGAACTGAACGCAAGCGACATCTGCTTGTGAATACGATAAAACAATAGGAGACTTGAATATATTATACCTTAAGATATTAAAAAAATTACTGAGCATATTAAATAAGCAGATGAACCATTTTGCATTTCCCTCGCCAAGTTTGAGGTTTCTATTAAGATTAAGATTAAACAGCGGAAAAACGTCATTGCTACTGATGTTGCGTATGAAGAACTTTATTGATTTTAGCAACCTTTACCTATATAGCAAGTCAACTCTTCAGCCTGAATATAAGTTGTTGAGAAATGCTCGCGATAAGGGATATAATAAATCTCAAATCATTGATCTATTTTCCGATGGCAATGGCAATATTGTTGAATATCTTGAAACTAACCTGAAAGACGCAAACAAAAATTAGCAATCGAATACGTTATGAATACTGCCTCCACTCGCCGCCCCTCCACTCCAGCTGGCCTGCCCCCCGTAGTCCCCCTGCCCCCCATACGAACTGCATCTGTACCTGATCCAAGTGACATAGAGCCAGGGAAGAAAAATTTGTTCATTTTTGATGATATTGCCACGGAGAAAGATCAAAACTCTGCTGATATTTTTTACAGCCGTGGAGGACTTAATAACTGTAGTTCAATTTACTTATCCCAGAACTATAATATATTACCAAGCCTAACCATTAGAACGAAATCAAATTTATTAACTCTATTCGAGTTACCTTTCATCGATATGTAGAATATTCACAGTGATTGCATTGCTTGCGATACGCCTTCTGCGAAGTTTAAAGAACTAAGTAATGAAAAGTATAAAGTACCTTATAGCTTTGTGTCGCTTAATAAAAATGAGCACTCAAGGTTCTTGGAAGTATTTCAAAAATTTAAATCAATTACATATTACAAGGAAGAATCTTCCATCGTGAAACTCGCTCTAGGTTTTTGTTACGAAAAGCTTCCAAAACTTTACTGACGGTGATTAGCAAATATTGTGAGCGCTTGGTAATGTTTCGATTGGGGACAGTGCTCAAGTTTTTTATTGTCAAGATACGAGAGAAGATTGTGGGTAATCTGTGATTTAATCCGTTTGCGTAAATTGTGAAGATAGACGCGCTTTGCTAGTATCTACTAATTTAATTAATCGAAAAATTTGTTGACTATTGTCGAAGTCGTTTTCGTTAATAGATTACGCGTAAATTAATTTTTAAAAAGCAAATTTATAAAAAGTTGCAGCGATGCAATTTCTAAAATATTACACTTTGTAATCACTGAAGTTTACAAATTAATATGTTATATCTTTGTATATGTTTAAAAAATGTCAGTATTTATACTCAACAAACTCAGTAAGACATTATTGAGATGCTAGCTCACCTGTACGCAAAGAGTCTGTGGAGAAATCATCACATATGTCGTAGTCCTTAATAAATTCTCGATAATTTAGTGTCCACTTGATCTGGCGATATCACAAATCATGGCCACTCTGTATTACCAAGATGGGAAATTTGTAGGGTCCCAAATAATCTCGAGCATAAACACTTGATGTCTCGAGCGTCCCTATCTTCGTTTTGATAGCTAACGTCGCGAAATGGTGCTGACATTCAGATTGTCATTCAGGCACGACGGTCTTGGGGTTTGTATACTAATTCGTATTGCCCTAAAGTTATTTTGCATTTATTGGAAGTTTGATTTATCAAGCTTGGTGTCATTCTTAGTTAAGCATGTCTTATTACTATTAGCAAGCAGCTGGAGCGTGCACACTTTATTATTATCAGGTAAATAAATGCCACGGTAACCGCAAATAAGCTGGGAAGCATTGCTTATCAAAATGTACATCACACGCTCTTCGTAAGACCGCAAACGCTTCATTAGAGTTAACTTTAACCATACGATAGAGTGTGAAATAATAATCTTGAAGGTCGTTTTTGATTGTTGTACTCTTTATTCACGAGCACAGCGACAATGCAGATCATTATCAAGATACGAGATTTGAAGTACATCTGTGTATCTATTTAGATATTAGTGTAGGCTGGCAGAATTCCTTCTCCTAAGCAAGTTCTTGCAATTTTCTTGCAATAAAGAAGGTTGTAGACTTCTTCCTAATATGGACTACATCGGGCTCACTACCACGACTCTAAGCCGACGTCTCACCTGCCACCTTCAGTCCGGAGGACCAAGGAATCACTTGAAGGAGGCCCACATTAACGAGACCATCACTCGCCCGATATTGGAAGAATGCACCAGTATCGTTATGCGGTGCCCCGATCCTATACTAGTGGCGATAGCTGAGGCCCTCATCATTAAGGAGAGGAATCCAGCTATCAACCTTCGAACCACCGGCTTCGTCAGAACTTTGAGATTGATTTCCCGAGTAGTTTTTTGCGCTTGTAAAATCTTCCTGTAGTATCACATTAACGAAATTTTAGCATTATTTGAATGGTATCCAATTTACTTGATTTCGTACATATGTCAACCCAAATTTCGTTACTCAATGCGTCTTTAACTTGAAAATGAATGTTGTACATTCGAAACGTCGTTCAATATTAAAAATATTCAATATTATTAAAAATATTAAAAATTTAATTTTCAATCTTCCAACACCTACGAAGAATTTAGTACTACTTATTGAAAAAACTAACAAGAAGCTAATAAATAAAACTATTTAGATATGTACATGCATACTGACTATTCATATGATACTGTATTTATGGTTTTAACATATATCGAAGAATATATCCGCTCACAGTATTTAGAGATTCCTCTATTGCAACTTTTTTGCATTTTAAGTGATATGAAGCGATTGTAATTATTATTAGTAAATTATAGAATCGAATGAAATGTCCTCTTTTAATAATGTCTTTGGTTTTAACTACAATTTAAGTTTCCTTACTGTGTAAGTCAGCGACTTTAATGTCCCTGATGCCCATTTATGCGCCTCCAAGTTAGAAAACTATTCGTTGACTGATTTCGTGAGAGATAAATAAGACACCATCTATCTAGAGAACTTATCTTAATATGGGGTGGTTATACATGAGAGTTATATTAGTGGTAAAAGGCTTGACGCCGACCGTTAGGTCGGAGTAATTCCAACGCGAGTTACATCGCGGCGCGTTTATTTGATACTGAGGGGGCATTACTAAAGTACCCATCCCATTTATAGACTTCGTACCTTCGTTCATCGGGTTCTTGTCCTCGTGTCACATACATGTATATATCAATTGAGAGAAGCACTAACAAACAGAGCCCAGATAACCGAAATATTTTGTCTTAGGCTCCCAGGTTTCGTGAAATTAAATTATATGTTCTCTTCTGTAGTAGAATTCAAATATTTCTCAAAAATCCAAACTAAATCCGACCATTTCCGCATTAAGGGTCACATCTGACATTTCCATCTGACCATTTCCGCATTAAGGGTCACACGATCATTGACCTGCGTTTAAAATTTAATTCTCCTTTCCTCGTCATTATGCTTCTTGATAGACGGTATCCGTGCAAATATTTATATGCTACAGAACGCATCCATAATAACATGGGATGCCTTACCCGCTCTATTGTAAGCCAATGTCGTATGCTTACAAATGACACAAAATGTTCGACTTTATCCTGCGAGACATAAATCTTGAGTAAAAGTTCCATATTTATTCAAGTTCGACCTCCGGCCTCTATTCCTCCAAGTTGGAGAGAAAGATAAAAATTCTCGGTATCAGACGGAATCTTTTTATTTTTGCTTTCTTCTCATTGATATACGAAATAAAATTGATGAAGGTAGCAATAAAATGACGACGAGATCTCAATTTTTTAATGCGCAAAAAAATGTAATAAAGTTCATGAAAATAATTTTATTTTTATATTTAACAGACTATTACGCGACTTCATCGAACAATTTACAATAAAAGTTATTAATGTAGATGTTTTGCTACTGAAATATCATACTAACTGTACTTCTAAGGCAGAATGAAAATAAGTTTAATAAATGCACGGCTCAATGGAAGATCTTTTAATATTTTTGACCAAGCGATTGTAAAAAATTACAGCAGAAAAAATGTTGAGATGATTTGTCGGTACTTATATTATTGCTGAATCACGACCATTCTTCATTGATATATTCACCACAGCACGCAGCTTTGGTCTCCGCGGTTCATATTGGAGCCTGCGGGGCATTGCCAGACTCTGGAAAATTCTGCATCGTTGCTGAGCGGTCCGAGGATTCTGAATCGACCGGGCGAGTGTGGGTCGCTGTCCAGCTGACTCAAGATGCTGGATTCAGTCCTGCTCTCGCACCATAACTGTGAATAAAATCAAAATTTCTGCAAATGACTCATTTTTAAATCGCGAAATCACCGTCAAGAGCGAGGGGCAATGAAATAAACTCAAAAGAAGCCACAAAGGCTTTTAATATTTAGTGTGTGTTTTTTCATAACAATAATGTTATGTCGGATATGAATAATTTTTTCGTAATTCGCAATGTCTTTGATGGGTAGGTTGATGAATCTTTAACTGTTCATTCATACGGCGAAACTTGAATTGCTTCGTAGTTTCTGCGTAGGCTAGGTCGAAGACTCTTTACCTATTTATTTACGACCAAACTTGAGTTATTTCTTTACGTTTGCATTTCCGAGGTAGAAGAGCTGTTCTGAGGTAAACTCGTCGAGGCCGGGCAACGCGGGCTCGACGCCGTTGCGGTCCACGTAGCGCTGGTAGGCGAGGAACGCCTCGCGAATTCCACCGTTGTCGGCTATGTTCTCTCCAAGGGTTTGTTGCCCATCAACCTGTGTTCGAAAATACGCTCTATTCTATCCCATGGTACCGAATCTCATATTGCAGTGAAATAATTAGGATGCGGCATGAAGGCGCATAAATTTCTCAATTTTATCATTTAAAAATCTATGTTTCTAATTTTTGATGAGTACGGAAAGCTATTGAGTGGCTTTGACTTATTTAAAAATAAATTCCATCGTGAGAAGGTTTGCTCTGACCATGACTGTGGGGTCGGCCACCTCAGGAGGGTGGAAGGCATCGTACTGGTCGACGAAGCACTGGGCGCGCTCGTTGAAAGCCTGTATGGACTCCTGACTCCACCACAGCGCCAGGTTTCCGTCCTTGTCATAATTTCTTCCTGCAAAGAAAGGATACATGCATTAGATAACGGAAACCATAAACCATTCATCTGCAGAAGATGCTTTAAGAAGATTTCTAAACGGGTGAGAATTTAATTTCTCGCAATTTACGATCGATATCTTCTACTCAGAATCTGTACAATAGGTGTCATCGCTCTTATTCAAAGTGCTTTCAACATAACGTACTCAGCTCCTTCTGTGAAGTAATGTATGCGTTGCTTGACTCTTAAACATCGCCTTCAAATGCACCTGAATTATCGAAGCCGTGTGTAAGCTCGTGGCCGATGACCATGCCGATGCCCCCGTAGTTGAGGGCGGCAAGGGAGTTGTGTTGGTAGAACGGAATCTGCAGGATACCCGCCAAGATCGCTGTGTGGTGCAAGAGTTTTGTGATAGACCGTGATAAGTTCAAAAAAATTATTTCCTTATTCATAACTTATTTAATATTAGTTATTAATATATGTTTGAAGACCTGCGGAGTTAACAATTTAATGAAATTTTGAATATTATTTACGTACATCATTTTACTAAGGAGCTCGGAGAAATTCATAGTGATGTTCATTTACTCAACAGTAGTCTTTGCATATGTGATTTGTGACATAAATTATATTGCCGTTGAATTTATAATTTGGTTCTAAACTACAAAGAGTTTTGCAGAGGGTTCTAAACTGGAGTTGTTCACAGGGTTATAAATAAACTACACTTAGTTGTCCAGAGGGTACTAAACTATACTGAGTTGTTCAGAGGGTTCAAAACTACACTTAGTATAGTTCAGATGGTTCTAAACCACGAGTTGTTCAGAGGGTTCTACGTATATAGATTTAAGTTTTGAATAAAAATCCTGCAAAAAATTTCCGATCATACAAAAACATCATTGAAATAAGAATACTTAGCAGTATGCGTGAATGTGAAGCCTCTCACACAAACTCATGAGAAAGTCAAGTTTTCAATCATACTCATACATACTTATAGAGTTGGTCGTCGGATCGTAGAAGGCGTTGACCACCGTAGGAGGCAATATGAATCTGTTGCGTGGGATAAATTAGATTTATGCTGGTTATATGCTTTGTATTGAATCAACTAATGGCAGTGGAGCATATTTCAACGCCTTGCCAAACATGTTTTGCTAATTAATTGTTAAAATAAACGTTGTTTATTAACGTTAATTCTGCACGATTACAGTCTATCCGAAATTGGAATCGCAAACGTATAACAATTTTTTTCTTCATTTGACTTCTACATAATACAACATATGAAATTGTGATTTGCAACATGAAATTATATGACAAATCGTTGAGTTGACAAATGTATTTTTATTCATAATCAGAATTTTTTTCTTACATCTTTTACTAAAAAACATGCACTAACTTTGTTTGCGGTTCAGTCCTGAAGATTTCGCATTCGTAAAGCTCCATATATTGTCCAATGCGCACGAGATTACCGAACTGATCGTTAGCGGCGATCTCCAACTTTCAATGGGGAAACAAAAGTGTATAATTCCAGAAATAGGGGTTAGTATTATTACACGACATTATCAGAAGTACCCTATGCAGCAATATTTTGTAATAATATCGCGTATCAGATTCACGATGTAAAATTTTCGCCTAATAATGATGAAATAAATTTTTGATACGTAAAATTTGATATTAGTTTAGAATCATTAATCATTTGCCAAAATACATCAGTGGCAGTAACAAATTACTTATGGAAAAGATTGTTTACGTAATTCTTGAGAAATTCATGACAAGAATATGAAATTAAAAAGAATTTCCAGACACAGCTTACCCCTTCATAGGCTGCCGTGAAGGTTGCATCGTCCATAATCCATTCGGGGTAGGCGACGAAACTTTCGACTGCCTGTAGCTTCTCTCTGGCTGTGACGAGGTCCTCTGGAGTGAGCCATGTGTTCTCGTCGAACAGAGCATTGAAAGAAGAACGGACGTCTTCGACTAGCTGCTCGTTCTGATAAAGGCAGACCAGCGCTGTTAGCGATTATGTGTCGAGGTTCAGATTGTTCTATAAATCTGCAAGATCAGTATCCAAATGTCAATACGTTTAGAACTTGAATCCTATATATTCTATCATGAAGAATTAATAAGTACGGATCGAACGTGGCCACAAAAATGTTCATGAGTTCACGATTATCTGATTTCAATTTTGAGCAATACTTCTTCTTTGGCTCCAGCTGGAAAGAACTCGTCAACGTAGGCCCTGGAAAGCACGAAGCCCAATTCCTGGTTCATCTCCAGCCTGCAGAAGTCAGCTCTTGGAAACTGATCAAGTCTGGTTCCAAGGTAGACTTCTTCGAAGTCACTACTGATTTTCCGCATTGCATAGGTTGTCTGAGTTCCAAGTTGAAGAACCCACATCCATGACATGAAATTCGCTGACGGGGACGAACATAAATTTTCATGTAATTATTTGTATTAGGGTAAAATAAAGTGATTAAGACGTTGTGGATTACATAATTATAATATAGCGGTTAGGCCGTAGGCCCGTCGCAGATTCTTACCATCGCATAACATTCACAGCTTGTTACAGTCTTGAACTCGCAACTCACTGCTCCAGTTTCTGCTGAGCTTAACCTATTCACCGAATGAGACGAAAACGGGCTCTCAGAGCTGGGCTCGAACCCGCATCTCTCTGCTCTAATCTTGGTACTACCACTGGACCACCCTGCCCCACAGTTTTTTTAGTTAGGTCTTTTTTTAAGAGACTTTAAGAGCCTTTTTTTTAAAGTTAGGACTTTTTTAAGAGACTTTTCACGAGTTATTGAAGTTATTTGGCAGTTTTTTAGACGTAAAACAGATTTTTACTCATGTTAATTACAACACTTCTCTTTAACTTCACTTCATGTATGTCTGTTTGTCTGTCTGTCTGCTACAAATCTTATAATCAATTTTTAACATACTTCTACTTATCCCATCGATCTGAAATTTTGCACACTTGTGTAAAGTTAGAGACAATGCATGAATCAAATGTCAAAATAAATGATTTCAAAAAATTTAAAAAAATTTTTTTAAATATTAAAAAAATTTAAAAAATATTTTGTCAGCTACCACAAATCTTATAACTGATATTTGACACACTTTAAACTGTCTAATAGATCTGAAATTTTGCACACTTATGTGAAATCAGAGGCAATGCACGAATCAATTAACAGGATAAATAATTTTGAAAAAAATTACATATTAAAAAAAATTTATATATATTAGAAAAATTGAAAAGTAAATTTTTTTAATTTTCGAAAATTAGATGAGAAATTCATTGTACATCTGTAAGATTGGAGATACTGGATTCTTTGGAAGTGTTGTCTCTAAAAAGTAATTTTTAAAACGTATATTATTATTCATGTAATAAACTTGTATTTATTGACAGTAGTAATAACAATTATTGATACTCACCGAGAACTCTCGTAGGTGTTTCTGAGAGCAGCGTGCTCCATCGTGAGATGTAGTCGACACCCTCCTCAAGGTATATCACTTCGTCCGCTGTGATGGTCACAGAAGACGGCTCGAACACCAAACGGATGTATTCCAGCAAGTTGAACTAACAAAATTGGAAAGAACATCTTGCTACTGCACTGAAGCAGACGACTGTATTATTTCTAAGCCTTTAATTTTATTAACCAACCTTAATTAACACAGGTTAACTTTATTCACCGGTGAATGGCCTGTAAATTTTTTGAGGAACTATTTTTAACTTCCATGCGTTGATATGCAGCGTATGCGACAATCAAACCATAGCAGGAACTTATAATGAACCCGATTTTTTTACATACTTCCCAGATTGCGGTGCATATATTGCAATAAGAAGCTTATCATTTCACACTAGCGTCTGGATCATTGACATAAGTACTTTTTCCTGAATTTATCGCTTGTTTTCAAAAATGACAATCTGACTTAACGCGTATCTCAATTTTTAATTAACCTAAATGATTTCTCATACTATTTTTGGACAGTTCACCTATTACCAGTGTTAAACTTTGCTACATGAGTTTGAAATGTAAGCATGAAATTCAAATTATGAGTCATATTCAAAACTGTTTACACTGTTTACAGCGTACAACTGATTCCTACTTCGGCTTTTTAGCATTATCTGGTAAACGCCTTGGACGATTGCGTATACAACATTTATTGCACTTAGAACTTTGTTACCTGTCCTGGAGTTTGCGAGTCAAGCGCAGCTTGGACTTGATCCACGGTCATCCTTTCAAGTATTTCGGTAACATTGTCGGCACCCGCATCGACCATGAGCTTTGCCAGTGTGGTCTCAAAAGCAAGCAGGTCTTCCACTTCAGCACTAATTTCTGCATCTGTAACGCTGGAGCCTAGGTAGTCTCTCATTTGCTTGGCAGATTCGGTTATGAAAGTTCTGTATGCGTCATAAATTCCAGAGAAAATTATCGGATTGGCGAGGACGGTCTAGTTGATGCCCGGAGAACCTTCGCCCACCTAAGGCAAGGACAGTAACGCATTATTGACTTTCATTATCTTTTCCCGTCTAATTTAATCACAGTTGTAGTTGTTCCTAATTTACAAGTGTAATGGGTAGGATAAGATTACTGTTGAGAAAATACTTCCTAACACACAAGTGAAGAATTTTTGATGTGTGAGCTATATATAAAGAAAAATAAAAACTCATCGCAACTCTTACTAAAATGTGTTTGCCATACACTTAATCGGTATTTTTTGCTAAAAAAGTAATGGCTTCATAAAAAATTAACAAATGAAAGCGTATCAGAGCTATACCAACATAAATCATGAAGTGTGAGGTGTTGAATACGTCGGCAGAGATGGCCATGCCGAACATAGGCGTGATGAAGAGGTCACGCAGAGAAGCCAAGGAGGCTTCGGTGGAGTACGAAGCAGGATCCCATGCGGGGTCAACCATGGGCCAGCCTCCGATGCCTTGCAACGCTCCCCATAGAGGGGCCAAACCCAACGAGTCCATGCCGTCTTTTTACAAGAGAATTTAATTTTTAAAAAAATCTATATATAAACACTAGTAAACCCAAGATCAGATAAAGAACTGACACGACTGCGAAAAATGTTTCCCATTGCAAAAATTTTGGCACACAAAGAAAACGGTTTCTTAAGGGTGGTAGTCAGAGTGCGACGAAGTCTGTGAGCGAAGAATTCGCGACAACGGTGTGGAATCCTTGTCTGTGTTCAGAGCGGCAAGTTGCTACGCTCGAGCATGTTGCCTTTGTAATATGATACCTGAACCAGTACCCATTTTGGGGCTACGGCTGGCTTTTATGTGGCCGAGGAATGGCCTACGCTCGGCTAGAACTAATTGGCCTTGGCGGACCGCTGGCCATCCATTATTACTTGCTCCTCATTGTGCTCCACTTCACCACATGAGTGACAGGCGGGTTATTTACGACGTGTGTTTCCCCTCATTCTTTCCCCAATTCCTTCATGAGAACTGCGGCTTCCAAAGAAAATGTGTAATCTCCGATTTAGCAGAAATTAAAAAATATTTTGTTAGATAATATCTACAAAATAGATGTTGATTAAGATATGTCTTTAATACCGATCAATAGAGAATAAATAGTACTACTTCCTTATGTCTCACAAAATTAGGTAAGTCTCAAAGGTAAAAATTAGGTAAGTCATCCTCTATCAAAAAATAATGCTATACAAAATTTATATATTTTTTGTTATTGTACAGAAATTGTAAATAAGTAGCTGAATGAGCATGACAAAATTCAGATTGATAATTTCATTTACGAGCGGAGTTATAATGACCATACGTAGTGAACGTAGTGATAGATTCGCATAGGGATCCAGCTAAGCCTGCCTGAGGCTTGCGATTCTCAATCGCAATCTTAAGAGTCCCGTGGAGCGGTCGGTGAACGCTGCATCGAGCCCAAACGGCCTCACGCGGTTAAAATTTCTCGGCCAGGCTCTGCCGTCTAACGTCTGCCACATCCTACGTCTGGCTGCACACTTGCCCTCCTTCGCTTCCCCTTCTCGGCATTTTTAATCAGCGAGCGACATACTACTAATTATTCTACGAAATTTTACTCTATTATCAAATTGGTTGTTTTCTTACTAATAACCTTTATTGAAAATACGCGTTCATAATTTACGGCAATGCTGTGTCATGATAGTACAACCAAGTTAATTTAGGCTGTTTCATAAAAGCATGTGTAAAGATCGCTCGAGCATAAATACTATAATTACATGTCAATAAAAATGCATATAAGTCACGAAGCATCAACAGTAATGTGCAAAAATGTGTCATGGTAATTATTATTTAAATTAAAGCTTTGAATGCTTTCATTATTTAATTTTATGACACCCAAAGCAATTTGTTGTGAATATTGTCGGCTTTCAAATTCCTGGAAAAATGAGTACGCAGTTCACGCCTATTCAGTAGAAAGCCAGCTTCCAATCTTTGCATCTCGTCACAATCGCGCCATGCGGCGAGGAGGGTTGCTTTAGACTTGAGAGGAACTCAACTATGGGGAAGCGAGGGGACTTGGGGAGGAGGCAGCGGTTGGGGGGAGATTTTTACAAGTACCCCCTCTAACGCATTTAAATGTACACACGCAGTCACGCATTCCCTCGCTGGGAAGGCTAAAAAATTCTTTAACGAACTGTGCCAAATTGTTTAACATTCTTTTCTTCGTGAGATGTTTTCATTCATGCTTTCGTTGTAGTTTTCATTCTCTATTCAGTAATGGAGAGTGTAACATAGCAGTGCTAACTAATTGAAATTGGAATTTTCATTTTTTTAATATGTTCCAATGAATTCATAAACAACATCACCATTTAGATCGCTCCATATATTTTTACAACCAGTCATTCTTTGTTATGAATGATCTATGCTAAGTTAATGATTTATTAATAAAGTTGATTTATGCAAAGTTTGTTATGAATGATTTATGCAAGGCTGAATATTGTTCACGACTTGCTACCTTCTCCAGCTTGAAACCCTCACCCTAATGCCGCAGACGTGGCTAGAAATTGGGGAGTCGTGTGCAGCAGTGGTTGACGTTAGGGGAGTGGGGACATGAAGTACACACACTGAGCTTGTACGATGTGTACACACGCACACACAAACCCTCCACCCTCATCCCCATAATGTCAGAGTATATGCGTATATATTCCCTGTACACACATGCCAATAAAAGACCTGCATGCCGTAAATATTGTGTCACACACATAGGTATAATATCCAGCATAATTACTTTAAGAATTAATTCGTTCATCAATAAATCGCTTTCCCCGCCCCTCCCCCCCGAATTCTTTGCCGCCAAATTGTGCGGGAAGAGGGAGGTCCCTCTTGAAACGCCAAGTGACTAATTGGCATCCCGTGTCCTTTTTAAAGTACTGTGCGACAACCAAGCTATGGTGAAACGACTGTCAGGAATACAAAATTTACATGAATTCAATTATTTGAAATAACATGATCGTTCAAGTTGGAGTAAATGACAATTAAATATAACATTGCGCTGTTTATGCATTCATTCTCTTCACACTTTAAAACATAATTACGATTATCTCTTCGTAATCTGTACAACAATTTTAGCGCAATCTAACTTTTATTTGGAAGGAAGACTCCATTACAACAAAAATCGAAGTGGAAAGAAAACCGCTCTTACTAAAGCCTTTATTGTTTCGGAATATTAAAGTTTGGAATTCAATATGCTATATTATAGCTCATTTAATTCAATAATTTTCATTAAAATAATCGTTCGTGTGGTAGCAAATGGGAAATTTTATATTAAATTGTGCTGTTTATGCATTCATTCTCTTAATATTTTAAAACATTATTTCGATAAACTCTTCGTAATCATCCTAACGCATGATGCTCATTTACGATCTCTTAACAACATTTCCATATTATTGACGATGCATGGAAACATGCATTGTTAGTTTAGACCCTTTAAAAGACTCCGCAGCTTGAGACAAGGGCTTTGAAAGCTGATGGAAAGAAGGAATGTTTACCTTGAACGACAGAAGATTTATTGCCACAGCGTAGGCTGCGCCTACACCCAGTACGACAATGGCCGGGTCAGGCCTTGCTTAAATCTACGGAATTTTCACTTACCACTAATAATGTCGACTAATATCTAATGCTAAAAGAATGATTCAGAAATGCTTTGTGTAGAGGTCAATGAAGAATAAATAGTTAAATTAACTTGTGTCGCGAAAATGTTAGAAAATGTTGTCGCGCTAGAAAAATTCGCTCATTTTACGATCTTCATATGGTTTAAAATTTTTGTTCGTGATAAAAGTGATAATACATAGTTTACATAATATATCTTACTTTCCGTTAATTGAAAATAATTAGCCAGATCACCATTCCAAATTTCAGACTTGTATCTTATTTAGGAGGAGAGTTATTGGTTGCCTTCATTGTTAAGAACCCTCATAGGGATTAACGCGCCTGGCGGCCGCTCCACCGGCCTCTTAAGGCTCTGATTGAGAACCGCGAGGCTACGAACAGGCTCGGCTCTTGCCTAAGAGTTTCTTAATAAATTAGGCTGAACGTTACTCCACTCGTAAAGGAGATAGCGATATGGATTTTTCCATGCTTACCTAGCTATTTATTTATAAACGGTGACCAGGAACAAGAAATACTTTGAACAATAGTAAACTTTGTTCATGAAGTCTGCAACTTTGTTCATCAAGTCTGCGACTTTTACACTTATTTCAAGATGTAAACGGGTTGTAATTTTTATTCTCCATTGAATGGTATACTCGTCATTCCTTGATCAGCCTCCTTGTTGTAGATATTATCTTCCAAAAAATAGTTATGATCGAGCCTGCTGATACGCGGAGGGAAAATCCCGCATACTAACTGCTCAAATGCAGACGTTGTGGAAGGTATGTGGGGAACGAGACGCCGTAAATTACTGAACTGTCAGTTCACGACGGGCGGCATGGTGCAGGCGAATTCAATGAGAGGCGAGAAATAATAAGTGGCCACTGGTCGGCCTAGTCCAATTAGTTATAGCCGACCGCTGGCCATTCCTCGGCCACCTGAAAGCGACCAGTTGCCGCGAAAAAGGGTCTGGCTAGGATATCATATTACAAAGAGTACAAGCTCGAGGGAACGACTGGCCGAGCTTCGGGCAGATCAAGGATTTCACACGATGGTCGCGAAAAACTCGCTCTCAGACTTCGCTGCATTCTAACTACCAGCCTAAGTATCACGATGGCATCAACACGGTGCTTACCCGTGTCCATGCAAGCATTGTACGCCCTCCTGAGCATGAACAGCGGGGGCGGGTCGGAAGCGGCGGCTGGCGTCTCCAGCAGCAGCGTGAGGCGCTCTGAGAGAAGGCTACCCGCATTGTCAAATGTGCCCGAACTGGAACGACACAAATTCTGTTGATAAACACTGCTCAAAACTAGGCGTAAAATATATTTCCTATTATAAGCAAATGTTTTCTGAAAGGAATATTCATTAGATAGAATTCAATTTAAAAATTTGACTGGGCCATGCTAATTCTGGCTCAATCATATCAAAAAATCATAGCATCAAAACTGAACTATTTGTGAATGCATGTTTTATTATCAGTTTGTTGGTAATACTAATATCGACGTGCAACATTTTTCAAAAATAATAGTAGATAATCTCAACCTACTTAGGAGGAGCGGGGTGGCTATTGATGAAGCCTCCGCAAGCGAAGGAAAAGAAGTCGTCACATGGGTTCACTGTCACGTCCATGTTGGCGCTGATCAGAGCAGCTTACCAATAAAAATACATCACTGATTAAATGGCGAAGTAAATGGTGTTAGTAAACGGACTAAATAATAAAAAACACATGTAATAATGGTTGAATGACTAAAATTTCTTTAAAATGTGTCTCTTTCTCAGAAAAATGTATGAAATTAAGTAATTTCTTCACAAAAACCTCTAAGCCCGTTTATGGGTTCTCAATTACCTGCCATCGAACATTCAGGGGTCTCGCAGACCAGTGTCCCGTTCACGGCCTTGGTTGCGAGGGCGCCCGTGTAAGGCTGCAAACATAAGTTACAGATTCCAGTAGCTGGAGTATTAACAATTCTGGTAGGATGAAGGCTAGGAACAAGACGAGGGAGGAGATTGAACTATTGAAGAGGGAACGAGGAAAATATATGGCGCAGAACATAAATCTACTTTTATTATTAGAATAAAAATGAAGCAATTTCTATTATGGTTTGTGATATTGTGATGACTGATGAAAAGTTTAGTTAAAAAAACGTTAAACGCATGATTTGTTTTGTGAAGTATGTTGGGTGATTGGTGGGGATGGGGTCGGAAGAGGGTGCGGGAGAATCCGTCAAGGCTTTATTCAGCTGCCACGGAAGAGTGAGAGGTTTAAATATGACGCCTCCCATCCATAATGTTTAATTTTTAAATACAAGTATAGTATGTATGTATGAATATAGTTTGATTATGTAGACGATAGGCTTAAATCACTTAGACGTGTCATGGGAACTGACGTTGGGATGCGTGAGTGTAGTGATTATTGTAGTTATGGGTACAAAGGTGTAGAGAAGCCTTGTGAGGTGTCGGTGACTGCACACGGATGCGTTATGGAATTATCGCTTGGATGCAACCGGCCCCTTTGTGTTGGTGTTAAAGCCGAGTAGGAGTGTGGCCGATCCTTAAGCGTACTCCAAACGCACCGGGTTGAATGCAGGGTTGGTGTGTGTATTTTGAAACCGAGGGGGCTGCCGGGTAGGGAAGTGAGTTGAGTAAAGAGCTGTGGGTCATGATTTGATGGGGGACCAGGTTTTGGGCGCTTGTTGACGGAAGACGGTATTTATTGTTTGGATATTTCATTGTTCATGAAGTGTTTGCGAGTGCATGACGTCGGAACAGCGCACATTTGTGATGAAACGTAATATTTGTTTGCAGTTTGAATACAGTTGTTATTCATTGGGTGTGTTGAAAAGTGTTGGGGGTATATGATATACTACATGACTAAAGCAAAGTATCGAGTACGTTTTATGATGGATGGGACGATTTCATCTGTTATAGGGATATCTGGAATTACTTACGATCTGATTATTTGTGAAGATTATTCAGGCCATAGCTCACTTGGCTATTATTTTTAGCCAAAATCCGAATTAAAAACTTTTTTGTATCAATTTTGAAATTTTACTAAGTTTGTGTATGAGTGTTGTCTATGAATCTATCAGAAGTCTCTAACATACTAATGGGGTTGATTTTGAAATTAGGATCAATTTTTTTTGTATTTAGGTATTATTTTCCCGGACAATTTTTTATTGTATGTTATATATTTGAATATAAATATTCATCATCCGTCAAACCTTCCTGTTCTTGACGAGACTTTGACGATGACTGCGGGGGACTGGCTCTTCAAGAAGTGTCTTCTTCGCATCCTCAACCTGAAGAGCGTGAGAAATTTTGCAATAATTAGTGAATATCATGGACTTAATATTGAAATTTAATGCTTCTGAGAATTCAAGTGTCCTGAAAGAGAAGAATTCAGAGGATAATTTTAATTCACAGTTGATGTTTTTCGTTCAGAAATTAACGGCATCAATTCGAATGTCCTAGACCTAAACGCACATGGAAAAAGGTTAACAATTTCTTCTATCTATACAAAATATTTTTTCAACGCACCCCTCCAAATCGGAATTTTCAAACAGTGTTATGGGCTCAATGAATTAATACTTTTATTATATCGATGATATGCAACAATAAAATACAAACGAAATGCATTCACCTGCTTGAGCACTGACGCTACTTGAAGCCCGGGGTTTGGGCCCACTGCATGTCTCGTGGAATAAATTTTCTTTTCTGCGGCCGAAAAAGAAAGTTACTATTATGACTCTTATTTTATATGCCTAAAATATTAATAGCTGTTGAAACATCGAACTGGAAAGTATGACATCAACGCTGTGTTTGAATACTAATTTCGTAACAATTTCCTCAAAACTTGTTTCGGAATGCTAGAATGAATGCTAATGAATTTTATTCATTAACGGCTGAACGTTTATGGTTTCATGACCATAAATTTGATTCTCGAAAGAAATATGCGACCACACCCACACAATTTGCTCACCATTGGCTTTGGGTGTCTCCGGGAGCGTGACGCTGAGCGCGATGGTGGCGGCCACACACAGGACGCCCAACACGCCCAACACTTGCCACTGCCTCATGCTTGCCGAGTTGCTGGGGGTTGTATGAACCTTCTATAAACTTCGCGAAACTTTACACGGATCATGCAATAAATTTTGGATGTGCGAAATTCAAATACGTAGAGATTTTGATACGTGAAAATTCGGAATGAAAAATTTTGATCCGAGAAAGTTATTTAATCAGTATTGACTTACTGTAAGCAAACCAAAATAATTAATAAAAATACGAGGTCATAATTAAAAAATAAATACTGCGTCCCTTAGATCAAATAGTGGACAGATAGACTTCAAATCTAGTCTAGAACAGATTATTGAACATATATATAAACTTGAGCAGGGGTGATAAAATAAAAATCGATTTCGCGAGTTAACTGGCAAATGGCGCAATACAGCAAGCAAACTTTACAAAAATACTATTGAGCTGTAGATCGAGACTCTAGCATCAGTAATTATATAACAGTCTATAATAATATCAGCATATGGGATAACTGAGCAACAAATGAATCGAAAAGTGAACTGCCAATGAGCGGGTCGAATTGGCAATCGAATCAATAAGTGGCAAAATCCCGGAACTGAAAGTAATCAGGCTATTTTGGAATTAACGACGTCCGTCAAGCTCAAAATTGCTAACGACGTTAAAGTTAGCGACCCTGTCGGGACCAAAGTCGATGAATTTTTTTTATTAAACTTGCGGTTTTGAAACCTCACCTTTCTTCTGGCTTGTTTTCTTCCAACTGCCTCAAAGGGACTTCACTGCTTTGCCTTGGTAAGTTCTGGTGGAAAAATTACTTTTTATTCAATATCCTCAACAAGACGGAATTCTAACAATTTTTAGCGAAAGATTTTGCGCTGACATTTAGCGTGGAATTATTTACGCCAAAATTAATAAGCAGTTGAAATTAAATTAAGCTATGATAAACTTTTTCTCGAATAATCGATAACAAAATTCGACGAGCATCAAGGAAAACTTTGAGATCTTGGACATAATTTACGGTCTATTTTATGTCTGTGCATTAATCAAAAAATTCTTTGACTTTTGTCGTAGTTGTTTTCCTCAAAACATTGCGCATAAATTAATTGAGAAATCTGCAATTTTAAATAACGTTACTGTGAGGCAATTTTGCAAATGGTACACTTCAAAATCACTGAAGTTTATAGATTCAAAAGTTATAAATTTGTATGTTTCAAAAACTTCTGTACTAATTCTCAACAAACTCAGTAAGACATTATTGAGATGTTAGCTCACCTGTACGCTAAGAGTCTGTGGAGAAGTCATCGCTTGTGTCGTAGTCCTTAATAACTTCTCGATAATTTAGTGTCCACTTGATCTGGCGATATCACAAATCATGGCCACTCGGTATGACCAAGATGGGAAATTTGGAGGGTCGCAATCTTGAGCATAAACACTTGATGTCTCGATCGCGCTTAATCATCGCGTTTGTTCTGATAGCTAACGTCGCGAAGTGGTACTGACATTCAGATTGGGAGTACGACGGTCTTAGGGTTTGTATACTAATTTGTATTGCCTAAGTGGTAATTCGCAATTATTGAGAATTTAATATATCAAGCTTGGTGTCATTCTTACTTAAGCATGTCTTATTAACAAGCAGCTGGAGCACGCACATCACATTAACTTTATTATCAGACAAGTAAATGCCGAGGCAAACGCAAACAAACTGGAAGCATTGCTTGTTAAAATGTATATCACACGCTCTTCGTAAGTCCACAAACGATGTTTAATAGTTTATTCTTTGACCGTACGATACAACCTGAAATAATAATCTTGAAGGTCATTTTAGATTGTTGTGCTCTTGATTCACGAGCACAGTGACAATGCAGGCCAGAACCAAGATACGAGATTTGAAGTACGTCTGTATATCTATCTATTTAGATATGTACATGCATACTAACTATTCATATGATACTATATCTACAGTTTAAATATATTTTTAGGAATATCTCCGTTCACAGTATTAAAATATTGCTTCAGTGCGACGGGTTCGCATTTTAAGTGAAAGGAAGCGATTGCAAATATTAGTAAATTATAAAATCGAATAAAATGTCTTTCTTAGTTAAGTCTTAGGTTTTAACTCCAATTTAAGTTCCGTACTGTGTAAATCAGAGACCATAATTGATAGTTTTTATTTTTATAGTGCATAGAAAAATTAACATGAAATTAAAAATTCATGCCTATGTATAGTGTGCAATAATTTATTCTCCTCATTGAATAACTTTAAAATTGATCGCAGGTATTGAAAATTCTGATGAATAGGAAACGAAAAGGTATGTATGAGGTGTAATAAGGTGTAACCCAACCTATCAGTGCCGTTAATGCTACAGTTCTCATTTAATTCAACTACAGGGTGATTAACTTAAACTTCCTTTTTTATTTCGCGCTGAGCAGCCAAATGTTGTAGCAAAAGGGCGGGGAATATTTCATATAAAAGGCAAGGCCATTAAGTTTACAGTGCAGTTAGAAAGTATTGCATTAACAGGCATTATATTTACTATATTTGTACTTTCATGTTCCCCAACACCTTCCAACACTCCATCATCAAAGCCTGAGGAAAAGGGCGGTTTTTAAATTGGTAGTTGAGATTTTGAGTTAAAAGTTACAACGGCCGTCCCTCTTCCCTAATTAGTTGATGTAAATATCATGTAGGTTGAAGGATGGAATGTGATGCATTTAGTTTATTGATGGGTTAAAGAAGGATGGCGCCGAACAACACCTGTACGTTTAGGTGTGGTCGTTAGAATAAAAATGACTTGAACACAATGGAATAACAATACCATACGAATACAAAGTACACAATTAGCAATTCAGTTATGACAGTTACACTGAAATATTTTATTACATTGTACGAATTGAATTCTAGCGGAGAACTTAGCGGCTTACCCCAGTAGATGTTAACACAGCAAATATGCCCAGAAAATAACCCTAACGCGTGATTGGCTAATGTTACCCACTGGACATTCTAAACAAAATTTACAATATTTGATGACACGTTTTAAAAATAAAAGTTTTTCAATATTTACTAAACTTTTTATTATTCATAAAGTACACGAATGTTATTCGTGCTTAAGAATTGATAATTTATTCACTGAATATTTTTATAATTATTTCATAGTGAAATTGATGTAACACAAAATAAGTAGACGAATTCAAGCTAATTAAGTAACATATTGTTTCAGAGATTAATGATCAACGAGCTTGAAGGTTTAATAAAATTATTTGCGACATTCACAGTAAAGATAGTGCGAGATATAAATTCCAGTCACTACAAGCCCCACAGAGTTTCCGTACACCAATACATCATCAAAGCCAAATTGTTGGGTTTGTTGAAAGAAATTTGTAAGTCGGTATTATTAATGATTATAATACATTTTAAAGAATTGGTGTTCGCTTTTATCTCAATCGAGTCTTCGTCTCCAAGTGCATTTAAAACTTATTGATACTCTCTATGTCATAGCAATCGGGCGGGCCGAGAAAGAATATCGCAAAAAATAAATAAAATTTATTTTCTGACTCTTCGATATTCGTGATAGAGTGATACATATCCAGTCCCACCAATGCCAGTTCATGAAATTTGTTTGCATCCAATTTTATAGCTGGCGCAAGGACTACTACACACAGGACATGCATAGCCTATGTCCAGCCTCTGCTAGCAGAGGCGATCGCCTACACTATGAAAATGCTGGTGTTTTAGTGGCATCAACAAATGATATGCCCATAATTGTTTCATACAATAGTATTACAATGTGTGTAGTAGTCCTTGGTCAGACCCATAGACTTTTTTACCAAGGACTACTACACACATTGTAATACTATTGTATGAAACAATTATGGGCATATCATTTGTTGATGCCACTAAAACAACAGCATTTTCATAGTGTAGGCGATCGCCTCTGCTAGCAGAGGCTGGACATAGGCTATGCATGTCCTGTGTGTAGTAGTCCTTGAGCTGGCGTGAAATTCGTGTAAATATCACATTTTCTACAGGAAAAACTATGCTTTGCTATTCCATTTCTTAAACAAAAATTATTCAAAAATATAACATCATGATCATTTAATAAATATCGTAGTTCATGCGTGCGTGCTTACAATTCATTAAAAACTCCTGTATTTCCATCATTCAGAGAGGCAAATAATAAGTGACGTCTTACAACAATATCATTAACATTGGAAGGGATAACTACTATTCCTTATCCTGAAACATCTGAATCAATAGGGCAACATGGGGCAGCGGGCCCACACCTTTTTCTAAACTAAATTTTTATGAAGATTTAATTGATACGATGTAGTTGTTTGTTTTGATTAAAGTTACTACTAATGAAGAATGTATGATGTGACTTAGACGCCTATAGAGTTATTAATTTTTTAATGAAACACTATTTTTAACCAGATTCAAAATGGGCCCATTTTGAATCTTTTTTGGGCCTTTGTCCCCTGGGACAAAGAGCCCATGGGCTTGGGGCAAGGCGCCCACCCATGGTCCCTAAACCCTAATTGCATATTTTCTATTTTAAATATGATAAAACAACACTTTACAATTTAAAATATGAAAAATTTAATACAAAATATTACATTCATTCATTTATTAACTACTGTTAAATAAGCAATTTTTGTTGTGTCATTCAGCGACACTGATTGCAATTTTCCTCACATCTGTACATGTCAGTCCAAACATTCTTCTTTGCATTTATTTAATGCGCGTAGCTAATGTTACTTCCACATCTTCAAGGATGTAGATATCGTATCTTCCTAAACAAAAAACTACAAGTTGCTTCATCTTGCCGTCTTTGTGCCGACGCAACGTTTACTTGGCAATTTTATCTCTTGGTAATTTGTCATTCCTAATTTCCTCCTATAGATTCTAAAGTTCAGTTTGAGAATATTTGGATATGTTGGTCTTCCTCTTATAGTTGCGCATAATCTTGTAAAGGTGAAAGAAAGATAACGGGTCATATATACGCATAATTTGAAATTAGAACCTACTGTCTTGAGGCGGCAAAAAAAATCATACAATATGAAGCATAATTTGTAATTCAAAAAGCTAGTCATAGTTTTGTAGAGTGTATTGAGACAAATCTAACGATGTACACAAAACTTCACAGAGGGTATTGAGCCCACCATGGGCGCTTTGCACCTTGACACGCATGGGCCCATTGCCCCACTTAGTATCATTTCAATTTATATCGTGTCAACATTTTATTTTAAAAGCTAATAGTTTAAACTTGAACTCAAAATTATCCCTATAAATAATACTTTCAAAAATAGTTCACAGTACATTCAAAAGTTTCATTTAGAGTAATCGAAAACAGTTTTATTTAGCAGCAAAAAACTTTTATTTGAGCTAAAACAGTTATTTGCACGTAACTTACCAACGCAAACTCTTGGTAAAACGCAGAGCCACACACTTCAGTCCAGTAAAACCGTCGACCGGCGGTAGAGCGCACGGACCAATATCTGACATACCTAGCGGGAAACCCGCTATGGGCCCGTGACATGCAGTGGTCCCTTTGCCCATGTTTCCCTACCTGGTTCCGTAGTTGGAGTCCAGGACGATGCGGAACTAGCAGCTCTAATTCTAGCAACACCAACAAATGCGAAAGCCATTCGCATTTGTTCTACTTTCCTAGCCGTGCACTCCGAATTCGAATTGTTGCGCAATAACTTTCCACAAAATGGCTTTCCATCGCACCTGGCGTTAACCCAAATTAAAAAGTTTATGTCCAAGCAATATACTGCAGTTGCTCCCAAGTGTGACAATAGGAAAGTGGTTTACTGTTCTTTTCTCTACTTTGGCCCCGCATCTTAGACTATGATATATGAATTAAAAGTTTTATTTAGTAAATATCGTCCGGATGTTAATCTTCCTTTGTTGCTAGTTAACAATTTTAGAATCGGCTCGTTTTTCAGGTTAAAGGATACCCTACCTGTTCTTATGCGATCGTCACTAGTTTACAGATATAGACTAGTTGTGCGCAGTGCGCATCAGCGTACGTCGGTATGATGTCACGCAATTTCTATACTAGGCTTGATGAGCATAAGAGCAGGAGTAATAGAACGGGGAACCTACTTGCACATCCACCTCATTCTACTGTACGTGTTCATGCCGAGCAGTGCAACACCTCTGTATCTGATAGCGATTTTAAAATTCTAGCTTCCACATCCGGTTTTACTGATTTACGAATTTTAGAATCCCTTTATATATTCAAACAAAAGCCTAGTCTGACTGCCGCTTATTGTAGCTCCTTTCCTCTTGAAATAGTAAATAGATAGGCCGTTTGCTAGCGTTAATTTCATGTCTTATTTATATATTTTCCGTTTTGAAACCTGACAGTGTATTTCACTTTATTAATTGATTGTATTTTTGATTCTAGGACTGAACTTCTTCTGAACACAATTTTGTGTTATGAACTGACGATGGAGCTGGACTCTGAAACGTTTTCTCTTATAAATATATGGTGAATTTTTGTGGTATTGTCTTTGCTTTTAAATTCCTGATCTTAAGTGTAATTTCAAAATTAGAAATCCTAATTTTATTCCAGTGTTTATGCATAACTTATCGTATTATGATTCACATCAACTTTTTAAGAGACTAGGGAAAGTTTCTGGTAAAACTAATGCTATATCCGAAACAGATAAAAAAATATAGAAGTTTCACACAGACCAACAAGGAAAGCCACACAAGAAAGCAACGAGACATAACAAGAGATTTAAGATTCTTAGACACCTTCAAATTCATGTCTTCATCGCGAAAATGCATTATTAAAAAATTTATCAGAGCATGTGGAATTGGGAAGACATTTCCCTAATAATGAGCAGTTTAAATTGATACCATACAAAATATATATCCATATAACTGCATGGATACCTATGATAAAATGAATTTAATTAGTTTACCATCCAGAGATGAATTCTATAACAAATTAAATGTTAAACATATATCCGATAAAGACTATGAGCATGCTAAAGAGGTTTGGGATATATTCAAATGTAATACATTCGAAGATTATCATAATCTCTACCACAAAGTTAATACCTTGTTATGAGTTGAAGTTTTTTAAGAACTTTAGAGATTCAATATAAATTAGATCCAGCTAATTATTTTACAGCTCCCGGTTTATCATTTGATCCTCTATTAAAGATTACTGAGATAGAATTAGACTTGCAAAAATTATGAAAAGTGCATCCGAGTGCAATGAAAAGTATCCTGATATGATACTTTTCATTGAGAAAGGTATTTGATGTGGTGTTTCAATGACTTCAATGTAGGTCTTCGAGCAAAGCTGTACGTATTGTTATCGAACAAAATGTTCTGTAAATAAAAAAGCTAAAGGTATTAAGAGAAATGTCAAAGAAAGGAATACAACCATGGATGAATATAAAAGAGCATTGAATAATGAGACAATATATAAAACAATGTAAAATATACAAAATGATAACCATGAATTATATGCGAAGGTGATGATTGAACTGAATGAATATGATTGAACCAAATGGCGACGAAGATATAAGACATGTATAAGCAGACGGTATTAATATCCTGGCTTTGAACCACCGTATGATTGAATTAACTTTGTAGGTTTCTGATATATGAATTCGAAGTTGGATTCCATTCCAATCTCTTCTGCAAAAAAAAAGACTGATTGATATCTTTCATAATGTCGGTTTATAAAAATGAGAGCTAATGTACCTTATGAAGTAATTGATCAACGAAAAACTTACAATTCACTCTACTTAAAGTATTCACGGTTTGGTTTAGAGACATTTCAACTTGTCAAGTTTGATGAGCCCATTAAATATATTCGAAAATACAGAGTGATTTTTTGGCAGAAGTCTATTAAAGTTAATAGAGGGTAGTTCATTTACACGCTATTGTCGTTCGAGGCAGCCTGTGAAGAGAAAAAACTTGATGAAATTTCTTATACAAATGTCAGACGCAATAGCAGATGTCCAAAGAGAGATGATGTTAAATTCTGGATATATTAATTAATTAGCTGCAGATTGATGTTGGTAAAATCCGCGATGATATTCGCCATCTCTGAACAGAAATAAACTTGCTTTTAATTCAGGTGAATATATTAGAACAAACATTGAAATGATTTTAGAAATAAAACTTTGAGAAATATTCTAGAAGTGGAGAGACGATAATAAAAATAAACAGAAGAACCATTTTGTATTTCCTTCTCCGAGTTTGAGGTGTCTCATAATTGAGAGATCGAAGTGCAAAACAATGTTTTGCACTTCGAAGCTGCTATTTGAAAATTTCATTTATTTCAACAATCTTTTCCTTTAAAGCAAGTCAGCCCATTAGCCTGAATATAAGTTGTTGAAGAACGCTGTCGATAAGAGCTATAATAAATCCGAATTCATTGATTTAATTTCCAACGCCAATGACAATATTGATGAATATCTTGAAAACTTACCTAATTATTATAATAATTATAATTTATAATTATTATATTATTATAATTATAATTTATAAATTATAATTATTATAATTTATAATTTATGAATACTGCTTATGTTCCTGATCCAAGTGACATAGATCCTGAAAAGAAAATTTGTTCATTTTGATGGTATTAATTACTACAGAAAAGAATCAGAATCCTGCTGATAGTTTTTACACCCGTGCAAGACATATTTAAATGTGGTTAATTTACCCATCCCAAAGCTATCACATATTTCCAAGGCAAACCATTAGAAGGAATTCAAATTTATCAATTCTATTTCAGTTACCTTTCATCGATATGAAAAATATTTACCGTGATTTCATTGCTTGCGATATGCCCTTTGCAGAGTTTCACGACCTGTGTAATAAAAGGTATAGAGTATCTTATAGCTTTGTGTTGATTAATAAAGAGGAGCACCCCGAAAAAGTTAAGGGTTAAGCCGTCTTTATAGGTTAAGTCCTGGTCTTAAGGGTTAAGTCTAGGTTAAGTCCTGGGATTTTAGTAACGAACAGTTTCCACACTTTAATGAACATGGTGATTAAAAAATATTAGGAGTGTTCCGTCAATCGGGGGAAATGGCAAGGTTTTGATCAGGGGTAAATTACCAAGTTTAAAGGGGGGGTGAATGGTCGTTAACCTATTAAGTTGTTTATGCAAACTGTGATGATAGGCCCTCTTTTTACAACACTTCTCTTTAACTTCACTTCTTGTTTGTCTGTCTGTTTGTCTGTCTGTCTGCTACAAATCTTGTAATCTAAATTTAATACACTTCTACTTATCCTATCGATCTGAAATTTTGCACACTTGTGTAAAGTCGGAGACAATGCATGAATCAAATGTCAAAATAAAAGATTTTAAAAATTAAAAAAAATTTTTTTTTCAATATTAAAAAAATTGAAAAAATAATTTTGTCAGCTCCAAATCTTATAACTGATATCTGACACACTTTTATCCGTCTGATTGATTTGAAATTTTGCACACTTGTGTGGAGTCAGAGGCAATACAGGAATCAATTAATAGAATAAATAATTTTGAAAAAAATTAATATATTAAAAAATTTATATATTAAAAAAAATTGAAAAACTAACTTTTTTAATATTCGAAAATTAAATGAGAAATTCATTGTACATTTGTAAGATTGGAGACACTGGATTCTTTGGAAGTGTTGTCTTTAAAAATTAATTTTTAAACGCATATTATTATACTACTTCGTTCCATTATCGCTACTCACGAGCATTCTGAGTACTCACTCGGGTTTTCCGTATTCGTCCACGGTCGGGTACATGAGGAAAGAGATTTGAACAGCATTTCATATTAGTTCGAACGTCAGAGAAATTCATTCGATTGACTGCCAATAAATGTTTAATTTGACAAATTAATTCCTGCAGGTCGCCAAAAATATAGAATGGAAAGAATTATTCACTAATACTAATTCCAATGCCCACCTCAATGTTTATGCTCGTAAGAAAAATGGTCGATTCTGGTCTTCTGCGACCCAACGAAGCAGTTGAACCTACTCTTTGGCTTAGGTTGACGTTAGCATGGAATCCAGTCTTCAACAAAGTTCGCATCAATAATCTTAGTACTTCTCTGACGAAATTAACTTGATGGGGTAAATGATAAATGAAAAGTAGTATGGAACGAGCATTCCAGATTTGAGACCTACGAGTAAAAACGATGACATACGAAGTAAATTTGCCGACTAGCAGGTTCTTTTATTATTTCTCTGCGGTTCTCACAAGACGCAAGTTTTGCAGAACTCGAAGGAAACAGTTCTTAAAACACGCAATGGCTGCCGCATTCGAAGGAAAAAGTTATCACAACTCGCAAGGACTGCAACACTCTTAGGAAAAAGTTCTTATAACACGTACGATCGAAAAAGACTACTTCGAGATTATACCATATATTGACTGCAGGCTGCATACCATTCAAATGAAGTCTAACGTCAGAAATCTACTACACTGGATTCGTATCGTCAAGAGCTGTAATGAACACAACAGCGTAACGAGCACGGCATTGTTAGGCTTACAATGGTGGTAAGTGACAAGATCTTGTATAGCTAAATGAAAACAAATGTATTGACTACTGAATTCATTTAATTTTTCTCTACTTGAAAAATTAAGGCTTTCCACTTTTAAATTCATAACAACCAGCGCATTTTACACACACACACACCCATAACACGGGATCTTGTAACGCGCAGCCTACACTCTCAAGTCTACCTGAAGAAATAAGGTTTTGAATCTAAGTCCAAAGATACAGTTAAAAATACGCTTGCTTATGAAATTAATCAAAAGTAAATTTTTACTTTTCCAGAAATAGAATAAAAGGCAGGCTATTTTACCGATTTATTACTCACTGAAGCATAATAGATAAAGGGTCATTGAAATGTATGTACCGCACAAAGATCCAACAACTCCACGATATAATAATAGAACGAGCATTAGAACAGTGGCAACATTATCTAACCCGTAATACGAGACAGAAAAAAATACTACATAAACCTTCAATGAAACCGGAATCGCGCTCCAAGCAGTACAAAGTAGCTAGTTCAAACAACCAGCAACGAGTTAATAGAAAAATATTAAATGCAGGTTATACTCTCAAACAAGCAAACTCTGAAACAAACAACAAGATATTCGAAAATTAAATTCTTGTAAAAACAATGAAGCCACACCGAGAAGACTTTATGACAACTTTAGTTCATTCGCTTAAAATTTACCAAAAAATTAAAAAATTTTAAACACTCAACTTAGGAAAACCAGCGACGCAATAAACGCTTAGCTCAACATATTATTGCCGATTCACATGAGCGATAAGTTCTCATGAACTTATATACCTCTTCAATTTTGAGATGATATTGAAGTTAGGCATTATTTCAAACGAAATCATTCAGCCAGATCAATGCATTTCCCACAATAGGAACAAAAGGCACGATTTAGTGAATAATACGCTGACGTAAATTGCCATCACTAAACGAACATTTCACAGCAAAACGTCCTTAAAAATAGGGTAACTCCGACAAATCCATTGACAAAAATTACTCTGCTTTGTTGAATGTTAAGTTCGTTGAGATTTTGCTAAGGGATTCTGTAGTTAAGAGTGAGCAATAAATCATATAATAAAATAATCTTGATATAAACTAGTCGACCATCATTTAGACAACTCTGCGGAATGTGATTCATTGATGCTGGGCACCGTTACGCTGAAATAGCTGAAGTAATCATCGAGAATTATGCTTCCAGCAAAAGTAGTACGGACATAACTGATGCTAACGACGATACTAAATAAGCCACTCGTTTCAGATCCGTGAGTCTAGTCAAACCCGATTTCTGTAGATTACAAGTTAATAATATCCATGATAATTTAATATAAAATAATGTAAGGCTTTCAAAATACGCATGGAATATTATGAGCGCAAAGAAAATGTTTCAGACACAAATACCAGAGACGGGCACTTTCGTCATCGTCCGTGTTGCTTTACAACTAAAACGTTCAATTACAACACCACCGAAACCATCACAGATCAAAAATAAGAGTGAAGAGAGCATATTCATATTAATAATCTTGAATGTCATGAATAGACCAGCCAAAAATCATAGCCTTCGCAATAATTTTCAGGAATTAGATGGTGGAATTTCTAAAGTTTGGCGGTCTTGAGTTTAGCGATGCGTTCCCTGATGGCCTGTCCGAAGCCCGCGTCGACTTTAGCGAAGTTTCCGATGGCGCGGTCCTGGATGAAGTCCATGGCGAAAACCAAGTGGCCTGCTATGTTGTCGGCTAGGCGGCCGCGCTCGGCTTCAGATAAAACCTGTGAGAATCAACACAAGTTCAGATAATTACCACCTGTAACAAGAATGAGATTTTCGCTACAAAATTTCAGAAATCTGTATAATTTTGAAGGACAAATTCCCCATTTTTTGTTAAGATTTCTGTTCGTTGTTCATGTAGAGGAGGTTGTAACGTAAGCCTACATTAGACCTGCACACTCACGTTTCTGTAGAAGTCAGTGCACTGGGAAAAGTTATCTTCATCCGAAGAATTGAAGCGTTCGATATCACCAGAGTACTTTGCTTTACAGCCGTTGTAGCTCTTGCAGTCAGCGGGGCCAGAGAAGCTGTTGGGGTAGTAGTTTGGTGCCCCAGCCTGCAGCAGATTTAAAAATAATTATGAGTAAATTATCTTTCGATACAATAAATGAAAAATGTACGGAGGATGCAAAAATTGGGAAATAAAATCTTGGACTTTCTAACGTTAAAAATCGAGTAGACCGTGAGGCCGAAAATAATATCTTGATGTATAAGAAGAGAACCACAACACACCTGGTTGTCAGTGACACACATGAGCCCATCTCGCTGGTAGTTAGCAGCCTTGGTACGGTAGGGGCAGTTGACGGGTATCTGTTGGTAGTTTGGCCCGAGGCGGTGGCGGTGAGTGTCGGTGTACGAGAAGAGGCGGCCCTGCAGCATCTTGTCTGGCGACGCTTCAATACCGGGCACCATGTGAGCCGGCGAGAACGCGATCTGCTCCACCTGACTCGCAATAACGAGGTACACTCAGACGATTGTTGGCGATCACGTTAGTTATTTGAATGAATAAAGTTAAAATCAGGCGTCAAAGACAATTGACCTCGCAAAAAATTAGGAATAATCCATAACTATGGAAGCAAGTAGCAAAAAGAAAATATTTTGCTGAAAAACAGAAGGATAAGTTTCAAAGATGTTAAAGTACGTTAAAATATATTCATTTTTTGCAGGAGGAATTCCTGAATGCAAATTAGAAAACTATGAACGTCAGAAAATATTAAATAGAAATGTGATTAGAAAAATCTGAGCACATCGTTTACCTCGGCGAAATAGTTCTTGGGGTTACGATCCAGCTTAACTTTTCCAACCGGAATGAGAGGGAATTCCTTGTGCGGCCAAACTTTGGTGACGTCGAACGGATTGTAGCGGTACTTTTCAGCTTGTTCGTATGTCATCACCTGCAACGAAGAAACATCGTATAGATGAAGGTGGCTCAGGAATTATCATTGTCGGAGAAGAAATTGCAAGGATCGAAACTTGTTACTTTGAAACGCTTTTTTCAAAAGGGCGCAACAACATGTGCACACATCGCGTGTTGCATTTCTTAAGTAAATAAAGGTTTTCCATACACCAATGGGCCGCGTATTTGTTATGCCTTTCTGGAATTATCCGTGTAACAAGCACACAAACTGCAGTGTAGTGTACAAAAGATGTTCAGTTTAATGGATGAGTATTACCTGAAGTAGAAATGCATGCACAAAATAAATATGTGTAAAATGCCGAATTTGAACGGGCGTGTCCCGCGGCAAGGTACCTGGATGTACATAGTCCATGAGGGATACTGGCCCGCGGCGATGGAGTTGTACAGGTCACGGATGGAGTAGTCGGGGTCGGTGCCTGCCAGCTCGGTCGCGCGCTCCGCCGACAAGTTCCTGCAACCAAACAAAAATTATGAACTTGAATGTCATCCGTGTGCCATATACTCTGCCGCTCATCCGAGTTCTTTCTACTCGTGATTATCCAGATAACAAGCTCATCCGAGTGATATCCACTCTGTTCAGTAAGACCAGCCGCAAATTAAGGACAAATCCAGAAGATATTAAACAGAATGACACATACCCCAACGAATGCCTCTATTAATCTAGTTCAATCATATACTTCAGCTATTGAACTGGTGTTTTTAGGACCAGTCATAATGTGATTAAATTAAATTAAGTGATATTACCTGATTGAATTATTTTAAACTTGAATTAACATTCAGTGTTTCAATATTTCCACTGAGAATTAATTATTCGTTTTTCGTCAGAATATAGTTCGTCACTAGGCCAGTGAGAAGAAATTATGAGCAACTGGCGTCAGTGACGATGAGCGAAATGACGCTACTAAGGCGCAGCTAACTAGAAGACGAGTTGAAAAAACATTTCTTCGCATAATTCCTTCATCATTTTTTGGAATAAACGAGCAGTAGAGAGAATTATACGAGGACCTTTGACCTGCAATACAAGTATTCGACAAAATACAATCGTACTTCAAATCTTGGTCAGAAAACTGACCTATGGATTTAGTGCTCCGGCACGACCGAACATTAGCATAGCTAACGTAACTGAAAAAAAAAATTATAAACACTGAGCCGTACTTGATGCCCTGATCGGTCTTGAAATGGAACTTGCAGTAGACGGGCTGGCCCTCTTTGTTGACGAGTTTGAAGGTGTGTGAGCCGTAGCCGTTCATGAAGCGGAAGCCATCGGGGGTGCCGCGGTCAGAGAACAAGAAGCACACCTGGTGAGTGGTCTCTGGTCGCAGGCTGATGAAGTCCCACATCATATCAGGGTCCTAGGGAAACCATGGTTTACAGCAAGTCGGTTGAATTTCGTTTTTCGTTTCGTTTCGTTGAAGTGGGTATTTTTACATCGAAAATTACGCGAGTGCATAATATAAAAAAAATTATGCATGACAAAGAAGCATAGAACGTTAAATGTGCTCTGGTTCACGAAATTACCCGTATTTCTTTACTTTTCTCCATATTTTTAAAATCACATTATTTACAATTGCATTTTTAACATAAAATGGAATGTATTTTTTCCTTAAATCAATAAAAAGGGCAAAGGAAGCTCCATGCTGAGTTCTATTCATCAGAGTCTCACGCATCAGTAATTTCAACATAACTGCGGGCTCTTCATTCACAAAAGAAATAAATCCCATCGTCAGAGGCAGTTTCAAGCACACTCAGAAGCCACTCACCTTAAGGTGCGTGGCAGGGTTTCTCTTCTGCGTGTGGATGAAGGAAGGGAAGAGCACAGGATCCCGAATGAAGAAGATCGGAGTGTTGTTCCCCACGAGGTCCCAGTTACCTTGCTCAGTGTAGAATTTTATCGCAAATCCACGAGGATCCCTTAAGAAAAAATTTATGATCATAAATACGAAGATCGATTGGAACAAGGTTCAATTTCGAAATAAATTGACAGGACAATCTAGTGAGAGGGAATTACGATAGTGACACGGGTAGCTAGGGGTGGGAAATCGATTACATTCGTTCACGTTCATGTAACTTTAAAGCAACAATGGAACGTACAGATTTGGTCAGTATTCAACCAACAACCATCGAGAAAAATAGGCCTCTCGGGGAAAAACAACGAAATATCGGGCCCTCGATATCTGGTCATGGAATTGAACGCCAATCCTTAATCAGGCAGATGCTAGGTTCAAGGCTTAACATTAGGCATGCATGGGCTGTACTGTACACCCACCTGGCAGTGTCGGCTGATCCGCTCTCACCGCCAACGGTGGAGAACCTGATGGCGAGGGGCGTCTTCTTGCCCACTTCACTGAACACGGCAGCCTTGCAGTACTTGGTTATGTCGTGCGTGATCTCCAGCGTTCCGAACGCACCTGTAATGATTGAAGAGGCAATTTAATGCTATAGGTAGTCATTAAGTTCAAGAACTTGTTATGCATAAACTGTTTTTTAATGAGTTATTAGTTTAACACTGGGCTTACACTCTTCTCATTGGCTAGGTGCATGGACGCACGAAAAAAACCACGCACATTAATGTAAAATTACAGAATGTCCTTAAATTGTGATTTACAGCGTATATTTTAAAGCGTTGATATAATTTACCTTATAATAAACTCGTTCCTTTTCTCGCTATATGAATCCCTCCTAAAAATATACATTGCGTCCAAAAAATAGTGCATTCGAATGGGAGCTAAATGTTCCCCTCGCAGTCGTTGTGGTACACCTAAAAGGAAAGAAATCTCAGCCGCTTCAATAAAAAAAAGTCTGTAGCCTACGGCAGCTCCTCACAAAGAACTGTCGAGTCACGGCGAAGAAGGAAAGCGACAAAACCGTCATTGCTCGACGGGAAAACCCAAGACCTTAACGTTCAGCGCTGATACCTACAATGAAGCGAGCTAGAACATTGCGTTGAAGTTACGGGTTTTGCTTAGGTAAGCGTGCTAAGATGAACAAATTAACCCGTGTCTGAGTAAGATATAAGAATCAACTTAACAATTATAAAAAATTAAAGTAAGCATTAATTCACAATCAGGAGAAACCTCAGCAAGGATTCCGTATAATTCTAACATTATTTTTTTTTTGCAATTCGATTCATTCAAAACTAATTTTAGCTTTAAAAATATCCTAATGAAGATAAATTTCCACAATTCAAACATATCAATTTACGAATGACTGAACTGCATTATTAAAATTCGAGAACAGGGAAACGTTTGGCACTTCTGCATTGATTATTATGTATAGTCTCTTCAACGGACCAACCCAGTGCAATCCAGATGAAGCTACGTACTGATACGAGGAAAAATTAGTCTGGGTGCACAGTTTTCCTTTGGCAGGAGACAAGCAGCGCGCATGAAGTTGATGCATCATGCCTTGCACTGCGCATGCGCGCATGGCAACAGCAGGAGTCGTTCGTTCAGACCGCTAGAAAGCATGAGTGGCTCGCTTACATTCGTTCGTAGGATGATGAAGCAGCTTTCTCTTCTAAAATTGACTTTGGAAAAACAATGGCGTCGCTACATCCCGACGGCAAGCTTGCAGTGCAATTCCGTGCATATGCATAATCGAAACATTTACATAGACCCGATTTTATAGAACCAAACCTATAATTAATCTTTTCATAAAAGCGGGAGCATTCAATATGATTTGCTGTTTCGCTTGACGATTTTATATGCTACTATTAATTCATCAGATTGTATGTGTTACTTGAAACTCATTCTTCTTGGATGCAGCATCAAGTAGTGCCTACGAGAGGTACGAAGTGACAAAGATAGGAGCTATCAGGCTGATAAGATGCGCGGCTTGTTGTGGGAATTAACACAGAAATCATTTTCTCTGGGAAAGACTTTTTACATCGTTTCAGCAATAAGCTATATAAGATTTTATTAGAACATATAAGATATAACCAAGTGTAGTTACCATTGATAATGCACCGCTAAAGACTTGAGGATCCTGCAAAAACATTAATTTAAAAAAAAAATTAATTAAACAAAAATTAAAAAAAAAATCCGCATCGTGCTAGCCTCGGAAAAGGACAGTTATCAAACAGGAGCGTTAGTTTCCTCTCAAGAAACAGTGGACTGTAAATTGTTTTAATTTATAATGTTGAAATTTACCTAAATGCACAAAATACCCAGAGCACAGAGAAGCAATACGATTAAAGTAAACTTTAATTCTACTGTGTTTTATGCAGAAAAATTTAATCTAGCTTCTAAGACTGAGCATGCTTAATTCTTTTGCCTCTATTTCAACTTTTTATCTTTAATTGTCTAAAACATAGGTATTAGACTTCATCTTTATTTATTCGAGAGCAGTTAAGGAATGTGCAAGTAAAGGTTCCAGTGGAGGCACAAAGTTCCCCAAAAAACGTTCAGCGTCAAGAAAGTCTGTGAACCGGACGGACGCCGCCGTGCCGGCAAGCGACGAACGGTCTAGAGGGCAACCTCAAGGTTACAGCTCAGGGTGGGGTGGCCATTTAAACCGATAGTCTTCAACCTTATATAATATCCCTTGCAAAAAAAAAACATTCTTTTAGCCTGGAACTTTATTTAATTATTTTGAAATCGTGTGCAGGCATGGAGAAAATACAGTCGAGATGAACGTAAAAATTTAGCTCATTTATACGAGTTTTAAAAGCGAAGTTGTCTACGACAACGACGGGAGCCTCGATATCTGGTCATGGAATTGAACGCCTTCAGCGACGTGACTCGACGCTGCTCAATACGTAAGCCACCAACTCAACGAACGTCGAGCGAAGAAAAAATGCGGTTACATTTCTCGAGCGCAGTTTCGGAGGTCACGTCGGCTTGCTCCACTGCACTCCGCAGCGCAGCTCAGTTGACTAGCCTGCATGTGCACACGATGCTGCCGCTGTCAGCTCAATGCGTTACTATCCGTGCGAAAGATTTCCTGGCAATGCCTCTTGATCAACTTTTTATAATCATTCACGGGATCAAAATTCGGACAAAAATTCATATCGTCATTCATTTGAACAGATTATTTTCATACAGATTTTTCAGTATCAATAAAGTTTAATAAAACTCTAAGATTGCGCCAAGTAAAAATGTAATATCTGCAGCCATGACTCAATTAGGGAAAGTTAAACTAAAATTATCAAAGCTTTAATTGACCCGTTGAATTTCGCTTCGATTGACCGACCTGTTTGGGAGTTATAATAGAACAGTTTATTTTCGTAATGTTACATGGTTGTCCATCAATAAACTAATGCGTGGGCTATATAAACTTTAATCTTTTGCCCAACCAAACCAAACATTCGGCGCACTTAATAAAAATAAATAAAGACATGAAACAATTGATACATCGTCACAATAACACACCTCCGCCCTTGGCGTGCACCACGCGCTCGGGGATGCGCTCCCGATCAAAGTGGGCCATCTCGTCCAAGAACTGCAGGTCCTCCAGCAGCAGAGGACCGCGCGGGCCGATGCTCAGGGAGTTGAGCTTGTCGCCCACTGGGCAGCCGGAGCTCGTCGTGAGCGATCCGGGGCATGATTCCTTTTCCTGTACAGGGCGGTAGACGGTTCTCAGGTTCAGAGATCAAAACGACGCATGTTTATTTGTTGATGTTCAAAATATAGCATATTTATTTGTTGTACCAATAGGTGTCGACATATTATTAGTATCCATGTTGTCAATTCATGATCTATTGTGTTGATGAATTGCTTGAATCGAAAAAGCGAGTCATGGAAGTTGTCTGCTGTTAGAGATGTTTTTAAGTATTAATGTCAACAGATTGCTTAAATCGTTAATTCACAAAAAATTTAAAATCGAAAAAGATCCACACAAATTCAACATATCTTTGTCAAAAACGTTTCGGCGTCCAGCTCTGAAACGATTTTTAGTTTCGGTTCGATTTTTCCGGCTCCGATTTTTGGAATGGACGATGGAGCTGGATTCCGGAATGTTTTCAGAAGAGATATGGTGAATTGGTGTTGAATTTTCTTCGCTTTTAAATTTTCAGAGATGTAATGTACATAGTTGAGTGAGTGGTGTAGTGTGTTCGCAGATAAAGATATGAAATCGAACTGAGAATCAGCAAAATCACATAACAATCTCCACGAATGTGTTACATCCAAAGAACAAACTTTTGTCTTTTTTTTTTTTTGCATCAAAGTTTGTAACGCATTTCTTATTCACGTCTTGTTTTATCGTTGCATCGCTATAATGAATCGTTTAATAACTTAATTAATCAACATTTAATAAATTTAATTAGTACAACATTTTTTATCGAACTTCTAGTATAACCAGAAATAACTCAGACACGAGAAAACTGTATAAAACTATATGTCCTCAGAGATTGTAACGCGGACGGGTGAACTCTGAACGCAATATTCGATGTACACTGTTTAGGACATGCGATATAGTAAGCTTGAATTGGAAACGATTGCATTTACTCGTGAAATCACCATAACCACCGATGCTCGCAAGGCTCTTACCGGCAGCATCTCAAAGGCGTTCTGCGAACTCCATTCTTAGCTCGACAAGTCACGAAATTAGGACCAATTCCAGGAAAACACAATAGGCGTTACTGTACGAACAGTTCTGCTGCAGTGAGCTGCCGAGTTTTAATTTGAGTATGTCAACTGGAAACAGTGACAAGAACGTCAAAAAATCCTCGTTAAAGGTTAAATTCTAGCAGGATCGGCTAATTTTAGCTTCTGTTGTCCGCCTAAAGTCATTAGCCTGCCTGTATGAGACAACAAAAGAACGGCATAAGCAGCTGAAGAATCCATTAGACTCGCTCCAAAACTTCACGCACGTGCAAATTCGTTCTCAGCTTGCAGGCCACGTAGGCTGCAAGCTTCACATGTAGCCTGTTGTGTCGGGCGAGATACACATAGTGCAGCCAACTGTACGATTAGCCTTAAGAAATGACGGCACAATAGTACGGCATTATACTCACGTTTCAGATTAGGAAAATGTGAACTAATACACGATTTTTAAGTACATTATTTATCAAAGAACTGTATTTTAGATGAAGATAGCAATTCCATGATCAAATGGAATCGATCCATGCAAATGGAATGATCCATGTGATCATTCGTCACCCAGCACCCTAAGTATGTGATGTGTGTGACAGTGTGAGTGTCCTAGCAAGTCCATTGAACTATTTAGACTGTGTGCACTAAAGGTGGTCAATGATTTACATACAACGCAAAGCGTGATACGAGAGAACCACATTTCGCTGGCAAAAATACACGAAATTTTTGTACAGAAGAAATCATACATCAATGGAACATCACGGCTTTACCATTACAATTTGCAAGCACAGAATCTTCGAATGACAAATAGTCAAAAGTAGAGTATCATTGTACCAGTAGGACTTGACCGACATCGTAACACTAACAGACAGCTGTATCAGACGCAAACATATGTTAGTAGTAGGCATGAACGAACGTTTGAAGCAACATAGGCTACCTCAGCCTCAAACATTTAAAAACGGAAATATGTAACCTTATCTCCTAAAACTACTCACGGTTCAGTACAAATTAAAAACAAATGAACTAGTTAAATTAGTTCCCCAACCAACTTTTATTTGTTAGCAGGAGCAAGAAAGATCAAACATCAATTTACTATTCAAGCTGACTCTCTAAATCTAATTTCTACTTCACTTACAGTTGCAGAGCTCTTGAATAGCTTGAGCTGATCGGCAGCAATATCTCGCGACATGGTGATGTTGATAACGAGCAAAAATTATAAGCGGCGCAACTACACAACCTTCTGTTTTGGCAACCAGTCGGCAACTGGCTTGCGGCTGCGAGCCTGCAACCAGTCGGCAACTGGCTTGCGGCTGCGAGCCTGCGACTGCGAGCCTGCGGCAGCGGTGCGGCGGCAACGGCGCTACCACTACCAGTAACTTACTGGTACTTACTGCTTAACTTACTGCTTACTGGCAGTAACCAGTCTACCACCAGGAGCCAGCAGTGCCGCAACAGAGTTGGAAACCGATATCTTGTGTTCATGAGCAGAATAAACATTGGCAAGGGGTGCATGAAATTTGCAAATCACCGAAAAGCAATTTTGTTTTGCTATCTAAAGCCTTGTTCGGCTAAAAGTTTTGACTAATATTAAGTTTGTCTTGGATGGTTAAAAGAAAAGGTTCATAGTTTAGCAAGCTAATTCAGGTAATTTTTGGTTTCTGCTCTATAGCAGATCGGCAGAGCCATGGTTTAATTAATACAACTATGGGCAGAGCTAGCTTGTTTACGCCTTTCCGGCAGCAGTTTCTCAGAAGGACTCTAAAAATAGCTGGCCGCTCCTTGTCCTATCAAACATATTCTAGAAATTGTTAAGGTTAACTTAAATCTTTGGCAACCTGAGAACGCATATTTTTCTGACAGTTGACTAAATGTTGGCGCAACATCCAGCCTAGCAACACTATTTTAGCCCGGAACTATGCTGCAATATGCATTTTCATTATTATCTATATCAACTTGAAAACTCCATTTAAATGAGACCTCGTTAAAAATACGCAGCATTCCGCGGTATTATACAGCAAATCCTAAATATAAATATATACATATATTACGATGAAGATATTCTATCAATATCTTCTTGCTGTTGTCCGTTTTGTGGTGATTGAAATGACCCTGCACGGGGCACTTGTTGGATTACCCAGAATATATTCAGCAGATGATTTGGAATCTTAGATCAAAACACAGTACCCAAATGTACTCATGACGTCAATATATTTACTATAGGGAAAAGCGTGGAAATTATACCCTCGATGGGCGTTCGCCAAATGGCCGTGCCCGGGAAGGAGGAAATGCTCTCGGTAAAAAATAAGCCTCAGTAAGGAATATGTAAGATTTTGTTATATTTTTTCGTTGTTCGCGGAGCTGAGTGAAGTTCAAACTCCAAAGTACTAAATAAGAGTTTCTCGACTATTGCTGTTCCAGCGCTAGCTACAACATCAATTATTGAGTTATATTGGCATTCATTCTATTCATTAAAAGGTTTTTCATTACACATTCATTAAGGCTACATGATTAAGCATTGATGCAACACAAATGAGCATTTCCAAAATATGAAGATTTTATCGGGCACGTTGTGATCTTTTATATGTGGAATACTACGAACATTTGACTTCAATAAATTATGGCACTTATTATGTCATGTATGTTTATCATACGTATGTACATATCGTGAAAAACTTATTCAATAACTCTCTGTACAGAATGATTATTAAAAATAGAAGCGCTATTACTATCGAAAGTCAAATGAATGCTTACATGCCAAGATCGTAGGGCAACGTGGGGCAGCGCGCCCCCCACTTTTTTCAAACTAAATTTTTGATGAAGTTTTAATTTATACGAGATGGTTTTTTGTTTTGTTTAAAGGTGCAACTAATGAGGAATGTATGATGTGAATTAGACGCCTATAGAGTTATTCAATTTTTAATGAAACACTATTTTGTAAAAAGTGTCAAAATGGGCCCATTGCCCCACCCCTGGGGCAATGGGCCCATGGGCTTGGGGCAAGGCACCCACCCTTGGTCCCTTTACCACAATTGCATATTTTTCGTTTAAAAATGATAAAACAACACTTTACAGTTAAAAATAAGATATTTAGCAAAACGTAAATCCGTACACTTCATCCCAGTGAAACTGCCGACCGGCGGTAGAGAACACGGACCAATATCTGCCATACTTAGCGAGAAACCCGCTATGGGCCCATGACCCGCAGTGGGCTCGCTGCCCCATGTTACCCTATGCATTTTTTAACTACAGGAAAAATCGTAAGCTCTCGAATCGAACTTAATTCACGGATCATAGTCTTATGTGAATAACTAAAGATCACGCCGAGGTTACCATTTATAAAAGTTCCATTTATCTTGGAGGGTTATGTAATTTGTTTTTTCTTCTTTATTTGTTTATTTGTCGATAAACATCTGATAAAATATTTAACATGTATGAATTGTTTGAACACGTACTCAGGAAGCTTATCGGTTGTTCCTTACAATTTGAACGAATGATAACAACTTACTTCAGATATTCTCAACGCCCATGCTCTTCAATGCTCTATTGAAGTAATTACTCGTGGTTTCCCGTAATTAGGGACATTGCACGAAGCAAGTTGAATCGCTTAAGGCTCAAAATAATTTGGAATAAGCGTTTCTGATTTCAAGCGTTCACATTGTTTCAGAAGCTTTTTTTTTATTTTTCATAATACATTTCAGATACATAATGGGAGGGGTAAGATAATCAAATGACTCACACACCACTTAACACCTGCCAATTGACGTCACATTAAGTGTTAGACAATAATTGGAATCTTATCTGCTGTCACGACATTGCAGTCGAACAGAAAATTGCTAGCGCTAAAAATGATAGAGAAAACGCATCAATCGTCAAAAATTGACAATTTCTTTCAGCATTTGACGAACTAAAATATTTTAACTAACAGAATTTTAGAGCGTATTTGTCATTTCAATTGGAAGCAGTGCTCTTAAACCGTGAGTCAACGTTTCTTCCTCATGTCGTAAAATTTTGCCATTCTTCATCATTATTAAGTAGGGATGAAATTACTAGGATCTAATTAGAGTATTTTCTATGAAAACCAGTCTATTAATCAGTGATTGCTCACCTATAATCTCCCAACAATGAAAAAAATCTCACACAGCCCCTTTTGTAACACATGAAACTCCCACAAGGAGGCGATACAGCCACAGGTCTCTTTATGGCCTCACGTGTACTTATGGCAGGCTATCTTAGGTAGAGAAATCTGTGTATTTTTTGTTACCTATTATGAATGGTAAAAAAATTTGCATATTGATGAACCTTGGATTCAGTTCCTAGTCTGCTGATGATCTGTCAAATCAGGTCGTATTACGCTGCAAATGAAGTTCTTTTGTACGCTTCTGTTTACTTTAAGCTAACTAATTTTACTACAGTTTATAGAAAATTATTGTTCGTACAAATAATATTGATGAGTGCTATACTGATGAGTACTATACTGATGAGTGCTATGCTGATGAGTGCTATACTGATGAGTGCTATGCTGATGAGTTTTATACCGATGAGTGCTATACTGATGACTGATATGCTGATGAAATGAAATTTATTATGAAATGATCAGATATGTTATATTGTTTATATCCGCTAAAAGACAAATTATTGAATCTTTCCGCAAATTAGTATTAGTCATCCACTGTCAATATATAGATCGCCATGGCAACCGACGAAGTTGTCGAAGTCATAGATTCTAGCAGCACTGCTTCTATGAATGAGAATGAAGAGTGTGATGAGTCGAATGCGGAGAAGACTAACCATAATCACATGAATCGACTTGTTGACGATGGTTTAGTGGCTGATAGCAGCTTAGAGAGAGCCACTCTAACTCGTTGCAGTGCACGAAAACTTCAAGCCCAGTACAGGTTAGCAATTAGCATTTCATCATCATGCCATTCGGTTTGCTTGATAACAGAATATAAAATTACTTTTTACATATAATATATTTGCATAATGTGTTTAAACATGAATTACAGTGTTGATCAATAATGCTAAAATTTTTATTTATTTCAGAAATCTTGCAGCTCCAAATCTCCAATCCAATGTAAAATTTAAAATTAATTCAGAACTCTATGGCTTAATTGTGCTCTCAGGCTGAGTCAGCTCTTTTGTTAAAAATTGGATTGGATCATTGGGAATAATTCTTCTAGTCAATCTAGTGCAGGATTAGAATTTTTCTACTTGTGAATGAAATGTTTGCTGCTCCAAAGTGGCTAATTATCTATGAATTTGCAGAATTGCAGTCATGTACTTATTTATTGTACTTTTCCTAACAATTACATTGGAGTCAATTTGTTTAGCCAGGCTGTAAGACATGGCATAATGGTTTAATGAGTTTCATGATCATGTACTTTTGTTAACAATTATAGAAGAATTAATTTGTCTAGCCAGACTATAAAAAGTGTAAAGCATGGCATAACATAAGTCAAAGACGCTGACTTCATAGTACCAAGATGCCAAGATAAGATTGAGCTGGATGCCACTGGATGACAGTTGCCATTTGCCAATTATGCAGCTTTATGCTTCTCTATAAATTGCATATATGATCAATATGGCCGATTTGCTACATTTATCAACACGCTACGATTGGGACTACAAGTTGTAGTGCATAGTTACGGTGGTTGTAGCCTGCGAGCATACATATTTGAGTACCCAAGTAAAGGCGCTCACAGCCACCTAAACTACGTGCTGTAGTGCTTAGTTCCAATGACAGGTACAGCCGTACAGGTACTTAATTATATGCACTCCTTAGTTCCAAGGAGTGCATATAATTAAGTGCTCATGTTAAGAGAGCCTCACAGCACTGATGATAGATAGCATAGCAGCTTGTGATAAATAATTTGATTAAAAACTTGAGAATTCTGTTTTCAGATAAAAACAGACAACATTAGTCTCACTAGTTTAGCCACCTGAATTACAAGCCCTAGTGCATACCCAACCCCATCCAATTCATCCTAACCCAAACAAGTGCTACCCAAACCAATTGAATCAAACCTAAGCCAACCCAATTCAATCTCATCCAATTGATTCCAACTGAATTCAACCCAACCCAATACAAACAAACCCAACCTTATGCAATCCAAACCAAGCCGTTCCCCAGGAACGGCTTGGGGAACCCAACTAAATTTAACCCAACCCTATTCAACTTAACCCAATTCATCCCAATTAAACACAAATCAATTTAACAAAAATCAATTTAACCCAAATTAATTTAACCAAAATTAATTCAACCCAACCCTATTTAATTTAACCCAAATCAATTCAACCCAACCCAATTTAAACCAATCCAATTCAACCCTACCAAATTCAACCCAATTTAACTCCACCCATTTAATACAACCCAACCTGTTTCAACCCAGTGTATGAGATTGCATTATAATGAATGAGATTGCATTAGAAGGCATGAGATTGTATTAAAATGCATTAGAACATATTAGGTTACATTAGAATGCATTGAACTGCATTATGATGCATTAGATTACATAAGAAGTCCATATATTGAATTAAATAGCATTAGAATTCATTAGATTACATTAAAGCACAATAGATTTCATTAGCATGCATCAGATTTCATTAGAACACAATAGATTGCATTGAAATGCATCAGGTCGCATTAAAATGCATTAGGTTGCATTATAATGCATTGGCGTGCATTACAAGTCATTAGATTGCATTAGAACATATTAAATTGCATCAGAATGTATTAAATTGCATTAGAATGCATGAGATTGCATTAAATCGCTATAAATTGTAATATAACGGATTAAATTGCATTAAAACATTTTAGAGTGCACTGGATTGCATCAAAATGCATTAGAGTGTATTCAAAAGCAATAGATTGTAGAAGAACACAGTAGATTGCATTAGAACGCATTAGATTGCATTAAAACATATTATATTTCATTAAGCTCATTAGATTGCCATAGAACACAACAGATTGCATTAGATTGCAATAGAATGCACTAGAACGTATTGTTGTTGTTAGTTGCGACCGTCACGCTCGCCGGCAGGGAGGCTCTGGTGGAGGGCGGGGGGCTGGCACTGGAAGAGAGGGGAGATGGGCGAAGGCAGGGAGGGTGGCCAAGAAAGCCGCTGCCTCCACGGGGTTGTCCCACAGTGAGGAGACACTGAGATACGTGGGGAAGACGGGACAAGCGAAGAGGTGCTGAATGGACTGGAGGGGATCCCCGCACTCCGGGCAGGCGGAGCTAGGGGAGCGTCCGATCCTGGCGGAATAGGACGCCAGGTAGCTGCAGTATCCCGAGCGGAGCTGGGATAACGCTGAGCGGTAGGGGCGAGGGAGTGAGGCCTCCACTGAAGCAATCGGCGGTGGCGAGGCCGCAAGTACGGCGCTTATGGCGTCAGTCGCCGCAACGCGGGACTGAACGCGGGAGAGACCGCTTAGCTTCTCCGTATGTCCCGGCAGGCAAGAGACCATTTGCCAAGAGTGGTGTGACAAGATGACCGAACCTCGACTGTATTGAGGCTTTCATAGGGCGGTCGCCGAGAGGGGCAGAAACCATGTGAAAAGAGGCATGGGAGGGCTGGAGGGCGCTGGCGAGAAACTGGTCGCAAGCCAGGTCTACCTGCGCGGACAGAGGGAGGACGCCGGTCTCTTGGTGCAGATGGGAGATCGGGGCCATTTTGAGGCAGTCGGTGGCTAGTCTCAATGCAGTATTCTGTATAATCTGCAGGCTGACAACTGCTGTACGAGAGGCAACAGAATACCAGATGGGGTCCGCGTAGTTGAGAATAGGACGCGTGATGGTACGGTAGGTGGCAATTATGTCCTCCTTGGAGCAGCCCCAGTTGGTGCCAGCAAGGGCTTTTAAGATGCGAAGAGAACCCGTCGCTGTTGTGGCTATGGCTCTTGCATGAGGGGAGAAAGTGAAGTGTGTATCCCAGGTGACGCCTAGGATTTTGGGGGTTTTGTCCAGTGGGATGATGCCGTTGCAGATGGTGGCAGATGGGTGGTATCGGGATTGGTGCGTATCTGGGGTGAAGAGCGTGACCGAGGACTTGCCAGGAGCCACGGCCAGTTTCTTGACAGCCGACCAGTCTGAGACGCTATGAAGGAGCAAGGCGAGCTCAGCCTCCGCAGCGTCTAGCCTCGGGGACGACACGAAGATGGTAAGGTCGTCCACGTATGAGGCGATATTGGGGGTAGGCACTGGGATGTCGGAGATGAAGTGGTTAAAGAGGGCCGGCGAGATCACCGAGCCCTGGGGAACGCCTGAGTGGATGGCTCTGAAGGGCGATTGAGTCCTGACTCCTGAGGTAGAGGCAAGATGCCTGCCTGCCTCGGAGGTAGCAGCACAGCCAGCGGACCAGGTTGTGATGTAGGTCCGAGGCCGCAATCATGCTCAGGAGAGGGTGGTCGACGCTGTTGAAGGCCTTCGAGAGGTCGACTGCCGCGGCGACAGTGCGGGCTGGAGGGCACCGAGAGTTAAAGTCGTGATCTGGTGCGTGAGCGGGAGGAGGGCGGTGACAGTGAAGTGTCCCGGTTTGAAACCATGTTGCGAGGGGATGGTGGTGAGGGATCCTAAAATATAGGGGAGCACAAGACGCTCTAGGATATTGGCTGCAGGGCAGAGGAGGGAGATCGGGCGGTATGAAGAGCCCTGGTTACTGGGTTTACCCGGTTTGAGGATTGAATTTTTCCAAATGGATGGGATAGAGGCTGTGGCGACGGAGATGTTAAAAATGCGGGTGAGGAACTGGATGCCGCGTGGTCCGAAGTGCTTGAAATGAAGGACCGTGAGGCCGTCCGGGCCTCGGGCGGAGGAGTTGTTGGCGGCAGCGATGGCGAGCTTCACCATGTCGGGTGTGAACGGGGAGAAGTTCCTGTCAAGGGGATATTCAGCCCAGATTCGACGTATGAGGCGGCGGGTGGAGGAGCTTTGGGAGTGGGGGGGGCAATCGAAGTAAATAACTTGCAGAAGGCGGAAGAGATCTTGCGCTGAGAAGAAAGGGTATTCAGACCAAATTGGATTGGCTGATTGGGGGGAGGGCGGTTTCGCTTTCCAGCTAGGGAGCGAAGGAGATTCCAGTGCTTGGACTGGTTTGTGCGCCTGCAGCATGACGCAAGGTGTGTTCGCCATGTGTTTCTGGAGTGAACCTGAATAGAAATACTAATTTCCAGGTTGAGTTCTGGGAGCCGGGGGTCTGTTGGATTACGTGCCCTGATGTCATCCCGTTGCTCGATGAGCAACCGGGTGCCAGGGTTGACCGAGGGGGAGAAATCCTTCCGGAAACCGGCAGGGATATGCTGTCTGGCAGCAGTCGTCAAGATTTCCCTCAAGGTCGACTCACCGCCACACGAGGTGGGGAGGGACCATCTGGAGTGCCGTTTCGATTGCTGCCTTGTAGGCGGGCCAGTCAGCTTTTTTGAAGTTGACGTATGAGCAGGCAGCCCGGGGGGTCGGAGAGTCGACGGAGGAAGGGAGATGAATCAGGATGGGCAGGTGGTCTGAGTTAAGGGCGACTTGAGGAGTCCAGAAGGTGTCGAGGAGTAGATGATCGCTGATGATGGCGAGGTCCGGAGAGGAGGGTGGGCCGTGGGAGGGGAGGCGGGTATGGGAATCCTCGTTGAGGAAGGCAAGGGAGGAACCGGCGACGAGGTCGTCGACTACGGCTCCTTGCGCTGCGGCTCTCTAGTCATCCGTGTGGGAGAACCAGGAAGGTTAAAAAAAAAATTAGTAAAAAAAAAATTGCCAACTATCAGACAGTCGCCCGGTATGGAGACTATGTCAGAAAGTTCCGGGGAATATCCCGGGGGGCAGGAGGAGGCTGAAGGGATATAAACATTGATGATGCAAAGAGGGGAACCATTTAAGAGGAGTGGAAATAGCTATAGCCTCCATTGTGGTGTCGCCGCGTAGGAGGGGAGAGATGTCTTGCCCGGTGTACGAGACATCGTGGCGAATCAGGATGAGGAGACCGCCACCGTGACCACCGGGGTGGTCCCTGCGCTCCAGCTCGTATCCGGGGAAAGAGTGGGGGCGAGATGCAGGTGATAGCTTGGTCTCTTGGAGACAGGCAACCGCCACGTCGTTCTTAGCGAGGTAAGTACCAGTTCAACCGCACTGGATTGAATCCCGTTGCAGTTGAACTGGAGGACGCAGAGGTGGGAGGGGGCCAGCATGGGGGGGGGCGGGGGGGCGAGGGGGAGGAGGGTCTGGCTGGGAACGGGTCAGACCGTCTGCACGTAGGGCAGATCCAATCTTCGGAGTAGAGACTAATGGAGCGCAGGCCGGAGCATCGCTTGTGGGTCCAGGCGTTGCACCTGGAGCACCGGAACGAATATCCACGCCACGTGACTGGGAGGGAGCAGACCGAGCAGGGGTGTGGGCCCGGGTTGGGGTGGATACCCTGGGTCAGGAGAAGAAGAACGAGTAAGAAGAAGAGATGGGAGGAGAGAAGGACACAAGGAGCCCCAGGAAAGATAGGCGGCCAAAGATGTGGGTAGGGGGAATGGGAGGCCGAGGTTCCCCTGCCCTTAGAAGAAAAAGTGAAGGAGCCTCCGTCCGGTAGCGATCCGGGCGGGGGGGCCTCTGCCGTTTGGCCTGGCCCACGTGTATGCCGGGTATCCGGCCGACGCTCAGGCCAGGGTACCCCCACGACGTAGACGCGGCAGAGATCGGGGGCACTAGAACGTATTAGAACTATCATGTGCTTTCAGCAGATTGTGGTTGGATTAGAGAACAGTTTATTCAGTAATAGCAGCGGATGTACGCTCATAACAATCGGGTAACAGATACAAGCAACAAAACAAGCTGAAGATGCGCATAATGACTGTGGTGTTGCTCATTCAACCCATAGTTTACAATCGGTCTTGGTAATCTTGGTACTCTTGGTAATCTTGGCACTTGTTTGGGACATAGCAGTCCCAGGCCACGATGGATCGCCGCTTCTGATTATCGTTCATCCGCCCTCATTTGGGCCACCTGATGCACGATGCTGTTGCTTGCTTCTTGCCGCTGGTAGTGTTGCAGGGGAGGTCGATCTGGGATTGTGCCCAGGAAAACGTCCAGTTGTCTCTTGAAGGTCTCCAGGGTGTACTCCCCCTCTCTTAGATCCTTTGGTAGGACGTTGAACAGCCTTGGCCCTGCCAGGGAAAGTGATCCTTTCCGCAGGGATTGAAATCTGACTGCGGATCTGTTACGTAATGGGGAGATCTTGCACAGTCTCCCCGTTCTCTCGTTGTGATATGTCTCAATCCTGAAGGTCTCGCCCTCGAAGTTTGGCACCATTCCAGTCATCATTTTCCATGTGTAAAGAATGACATACCTCTCCCGTCTCCTCTGCAGTGAGTACAGACCCAGGCGCCTCAACCTCTCCCAGTAGTTCAACTCTTCCATCCCTCTGATCCTGGAAGTGAAGGTTTGCTGGACGATCATGGACGATCGATCTATAGTTTATGATCGGTCATAAACGCCAATTTAAGGTCGAGGTGGCTGATGAAAAGCTTGAAAAGACGCCAATATCTCGAGCTAAAAGGCCTTACTTTACAGCATGTTTGTCTAGCTAGAATCTTTATTTTTGTGGCTCCAAAAATAGCATGAAATATGTAGATTAGATGCATTAGAACGCAATTAGCATTATAGTATTAGATCTAGTATTGAAATTGCATTAGTTCTAATGCAATCTAGTGCATTTTAATGCGAGATATCGCGTTTTTGTGCGGAATATTGCATTTTAATGCGATCTGATGCGTTTAAATGCAACATGGTAGTTTGCTCTAATGCAATGTAGAGTGTTTTAATGTGATGTAGTGCATTTTAATGTGATCCAGTGCGTTTTAATGCAATTTAGTATGTTTTAATGTGATCTAGTGCATTTTAATGCAATGTAGTGCGTTTCAATGTGATCCAGTAGGGTTTAATGCGATATAGTGCATTTTAATGCAATCTAGTGTGTTTTGATGCAATCTAGTGCATTTTAATGCAAACTTCTGCATTTTAATGCGATCTAGTGTATTATACTATGTTGTGTTGGAGTGGGTTTGGTTAAATTTGGTTGTGTTGATTACTATTGATTGAATTGTGTAGGGTTTACTTGGGATGAAGTGGGCTGGGGGAATTGGGTTAGGTTATATGGTATTGGGTTATATTGATTTGGTTTGATGATCAATTCAGTTTTGTTATAGAGTTTGATGCTTTGACGCCATCATATCTTCTCACAATGCCACAACATATCAATAGTCATAGTGAAGCATGTATATCAATTAATAACCATGTATTTTTTGATGTGATGACTGCTGGAACCAGTAGCTGCAGCTATGTGATGATGCAATCATGTCTTCTCACAAAGCCATCATGTGTCAATAGTTGCAGCATTTGTATTAATTAATTTAACCATATAAAGTTTGATTGCTGCTGCTGCCAGCAGCTGTGTGATGGATGACTGATGATTTGTGTCTCACACAGCATATTAGTAATCAATGAGTGGCATTTAATTATAGCTGCAGCAGCACTGCAAATAATGCCACCACTCACACTTTGCAGAGGTCTGCAAAAAATTATTGAATTGAGATTGTCCTGCACAAACAGCATGGACCATTACTTTCACAAAGTTCATTTTGTATGAGAAAATTCCACTAAACCCTATTCCTTTGTGAGACAGGCCCAATCATGTAATTTTATTAACAAATAAATAGAGGTAATTCCTCTCGCAGGGAGCTCATGGCAAAAATGGCAGTAAAGCTCTAGTCACTTGCTTAAAAAGGAAATCGTTTAGTGCATGCCAGTGTCGGTTTTGTAAGGTTCTCTCATCATTGTCATGTGGTTACCCATTCCATTGGACTGGACAGCTTTGATATGATATTTGCTATCAATAAATTGTTCCTCATGTTTTAAATAAGTTTATTGCCTTCTTAGTTGCAATAAAATTCTTGCTTGTACATGGTATTCTTGTGGGAGTTGGTTTCTTGGAGAGTTGGGCATTGGTTTGTTTATGAGCTTGCAATTTTTTTGCACTGTTCTGTATACATGACTAGTTGAAGTAGATAGTTCATCTGCTACATGACACATAATAAATGCACATATATTCTAGAATAATGTTCCTCTATTTCTTAATCTGTAAATTGTACTCTATATTTTTTAAGACAGGATTATTTTGTTCCAGATCTGTTGTTGCTTCCGAAAAAGTTCAAAATGATGGAAGCTTCATATTTTGGCTGCTGGTGTTGGTGCTACTTGTTCTGGCTCTGGGCAACCTGGCTCTCACATTCTTTGCAATGGGCGTGCTCAGGCTTGGAATCGGCATGGAGAGCATTGAGTTTATCACTTCCGATGAGTAAGTGGCAAGTAACTTAATAATAAGATGGCATGTTTTTTTGTATTTTCTTTTCTCAATTTCAGAAAGTCTGTTTTTCAGACTTTATGCACTTTCAGAAAGTGCAGATTTAAAACGCTGCTGGCATAAAATTCATTGTATCATTACTTTTTAGTAAAGCAAGACTTCATCCATTAATCTATAACATTACTTAACAAATTTGACACCTTTCCTTCCCATGACTACCTTGGGCATATATCAATTGTGCTCATGACTTAATTTCCTATAATGGCGGGATTTGCAAAAAAAAATTGGTTGAGCAGCGATGTAGCTTGAATCCAGGTTGACACAAAACCTGTCTGATAGTTTTAGTCTTGCAAACATTTTTTGGACTTTCAAAATCATGTGTGCCTTTGCTTTGTTTTTATGGAGATATAATTATATTTACCTCGTTAATTTGTAAGAGAAAATTTAAGTGTAAGTTACTGTGTCACATATATTCATCCAATTCTATGGCTAAAAAATGTTGTCTCCCGATAGGCGAATGCTGAAGTTTTTTGGCATGGCTGATCTAGGCATCATACAGCAACAGAATGGAGCTGTGTCTTCTTATGCAGGAGAACCGCTGTCTATTGTTGCTGACAACAGCCAGGTAAAACCCCTGTCAGTATTTGAAATTAAATTAATTTTATTTAATTCAACTCCTAATTTTTATATATAAAAATCTCCCAAAACTTTTCATGACTGAATGGGCAACAGCCATTCTCTATGATGACTATTCATGAAAAAAATTAAATTACTTGGGCAGATTTCTGTGGGTTTGAATACAGTGCGGCCATCTCCAGCCATCCACGTCACCCAACAGGCTTTGCGTATCCACAACGTTGAAAGATTCATGGTCAGATATGCATATGAATATTGAAAGTAAAGTTTGAATCATGAACAGAGATTTATTCTTTAATAAAATGTCCAAGTGGTATATTTTTACCTAATTTACGTTTTCTACTGAAAATATGTTATGGTTGTAGGTGGTGGAGCCGCAGTCTGGGGAGGTTGTGTTCAGTACAGCTCACCCGAGCTTTGGAGTGCCCAGAGGGGTGAAGAACCTCCAGGTGCAGCGAACCCAGACATCTCGTTTTGTAAGCCCAACCTTCTCAAGCTTGAGGGTCAGAGCAGACTCAACGGTGGGTTAATTTCTATACATTTTACACATTTCTAATTTTGTTCCAACCCTGTTAAATGAAATTGAATTTTCTATATCCCAGTGAAAAAAAACACAGCCCGGTTAAATGAGTAGGTGTTGCAAATTGTTACCGGAAAGCTGACTTGCTAAGTCTATTATCAGAGTATACACATTGCTAGTTTTTTAAGGGAGAGAAAAAATTGTTGAAAATATATTCAATGTTATTCGCAATGGAAGACAAATATGAAGGAAATTTTGAAAACTATAAAGCAAAAAATGCTTAAGATGTGGAAAACATTTTATCTAGTCATAAAAATATAAAATAACATAAACAGCAATTCAGCCATGAAACTTAACCTTGAAGTGCATTAAATGCTCATGTGCAGCCATGTATTAACAACCTCCTGAATGATCAGATCCGCCTGAAGGGCAGCGAAGGTGTGTCCATGGAAGGCCGAACTATTGAATGGAGCGCTGACGAAGACATTTTCCTGCGCTCCCTGAATGGCTCACTTGTGTTGGATGGCGGGTCCGGCGGTATTTTCGTTGAGGTTAACAACTTGCCATTGGCTGGTCCCGTGGACCACACCAAGGACAGAGGTCAATACAAGCTATGCGTGTGCAGCAAAACCTCGCCAGCACATGTTTCTTCTGGTCCAGTAAACCTTGCTGCTAATGAAACTAGGACCACGCTCGCCGAAGGTCAACTTTTCCGCGTGCCTGTACCTCTGGACAATATGAGGCGCAGCGCCCGACATCGCATAACCTGCGCTTCCTTCCTGAACCCCTGCATGCAGATGTAAACTTTAATATGGCAGGTCTACCGAGCCTGCTCATCTCATTAATTTAATTATTGTGTCTGAAGTAATGCTTTAGGCGTGCGCTTAAAGAAAAAAATAGATCAGTACTCACTGCAGTGAGTGGACGGACGGACGGATGACGAGCGCCTTTTTTTCCATTTATATAAATGAGAAAATGCGCTGAAAACATACTTAATCTTCGTTGTTTCAATCATGATGATTGCAGCAAGTGTGCTTAATGAGGCAAGTTATACCGAAGTGATGAGCAACTGCGCACATTTATTGAACAGTGTTTCGATTGATGCAATTGGAAGGACAGCAGCGAGTGGCATGCCCGCCGGTGTTCAAGTAACCGTGTTCACTCTCTCACCTGGGATGTCTCTTCAGTGTGATTATAATGTATCATTTCATGCGATCATTGATTGATCTCGATTCGCTAAGTGGATTACTTACCTGCGCAATTCTAAGTATATGAATTTGTTAGAATGCCATTGTATGCTAGATGTTTTAAAGTGGCTGTGTTTGCAATTTGCGCGTTTTGTTTAATATTAACTAACGTTAATGCATTGTTATGGTATTGCGCCCTTTTCCTCCTAGTCACACTGTATTCTCAAGCTCTGGTCAGTAGTCTAGTAACAGAATGTACCGTTGTTATTTGGGTAGTTTTAACTTCTTTGTAGTCGTTAGATGTCTCGTAGATAAAAGCATTGAAACAGCTACTAACAAAGTTTCTTATTATGGTCTCGTCTTTTCTCTTGGAGACGCATATCACCAAGTATTAGCTAGGCTATGAAAGTTCATTTTTAATTGATTCAAATGGCCTTAATTCGATTTGTCTCAATATCATAAATATCTCACAAATGAATACTACAAAAATTAAACAGAGTAAAACTGTGCCGTAACATCCTGCCACCATCTTTGCGTCAAGCCAATGATCATTATTATATAAGTTTACAGTAGAAGCGTGTGCTTATTACTAATATTTAATATCATAGAGTAGAATTAGCAAAATTTGGGGTGCATGCCGGAGTCCAGCTTTCCCAGCTTCACACTTCAGGTCTAATTCCTATGTGCGTTGATTAGCACGCTTAAGGGCACAATAGCCTACGAAGTGAAGTGCTTAAAGCCATAGCGTGTCTCAACAGCCAGTGCTTAAAATGGTCGTAGCATCCGGCCTAACTTACTCCAGTCTAGGCTCTTGCCTAATCTGCTAGCGTTGCAACAATTCTCTTTCTCTAAACAAACCAGGCAGAGCTGACCCTTGACTGCAAAAGGTTGAGAATCGGATCAGCCTGAATAGGCTAGGCTGGATTCAGAACTGCTTGTTTATGAGCAAGCATGCATAACCATTGGCTGTAAACTTGCGGTGCTATTTGCTTTAAGCAGAACTTTCCTGGTCTGGCTTACGGTGTTCCAGCGTAGTCTGTGGCTTCTATCGCTGAGGCTAAATATAGTTATTGCATGTAGTGTGTGTTGACTCCCGTTAGGCAATTTGCTGCTTCATTATCATAAATTTATGGCCTGCTGCTGCGCCTCTCGTTGTTATTTTCATAGTTGTTAATTGTGTGTTCATCTTTCATGGTAACAGTAAGCGCTTAGAAACGCCAATTTCTGGCAGCTTAACTCATGAAAGCATCAGCACATTTTTGCCTGTATCAATTGTAATGTTTATGCTTGAACTTTACCCATGAATGTAGAATATATAGAACTGAATATTATTATCATAACAAATTTTAATCTCGAGTAACTGAAAGTAGTTTCGTCATTTCGATTTTCTCAAGTTAGTTTCTTCATCGCGTTTAATTCGTAACTTATGTAATTAACTAATTTTTGCCCCTACTTTTCATCCTCAGCATGCTTCTCGTGCATGTAAATTACTATTCATGAATGAAATGTACACGAGAGTATGTAAAGTCAGTAATTACAGTGTCAAATTAACACTTTTCTCTACTGCTTGATCCAAACACAAACTAATATTGAATTAAGGTTAAAATTCAGAATCTGTTATATTACAAATATTTCTTTTAATCCTTTCGCTGTCGATTTAAAATTAGGTAGTAGTCTTTTCGAGATTATATCCTATATAAAGCTACGTTATTTATTGTTCATTTAAAAGATTTATGAACTAGTATGCTCCAGTAACAGAAGTCACTTCATATTTCTGGTGCGGAAACTATTAGAAACACATCGCATGCCTGCAGTTTGAACAACGGACGGCTGACAGGAGCACAGCAGTAACAACAGAAAACAAGATCCAGTGTAAACTTATGAAAGCGTTCAAACAATTCATGATACTTGGGTAACAACTAAAGAAACATGATACTTCTTTAACAAATACTTGGGTAACAACTGAAGAAAGCTTTAACAGCATCGTTTTAACCTGCTTTGATCCCTTTGAAATTCATAATCTCGGTAAATCAAATTGGAATTATTACTAACTTAAATATTGTAATTTAACAGTGAAAAATCATTAAATCAAACTGATATATTGTAAGTGTAAAACTAGTAAAGAAATCGTGGATAAACAATCAACATCTTCCTAATTCATGACCTTATTTAAAGAAATAATAAATCTTTGGTTCAATGAACGATCGATACACTAAAGTCTAACAATTTCAATAGCAGAAGAATCGAATGGATTGCTTAGTAACTTCATTTGCACAGATACAAGTCCTGATAAAAAAAATACTTTTTAGGAACATATACCACTTGTTGATTAGTCCTCATCATTGTAGAAGCTTTTCTGCAAGTTCTTGCACGATGATGAAACTGATTCTTGTCATACTGAAGTTTAAATATGCACATAGTGTAGTGATTCTAGATCACGCACAGCACTAGATGATCCATTCGTTCACGGCTCGCAGAGCGCCCTGAAGGCCACCAGATCTTGTGACGGCTCGACGGTGATGGAGTAGTTGGCAGGGAGGAACAGCACTGATCCGCGCACCACAGAAGCTGGAGGGGCAGGCATGGCAGGAGAGCTCGCCGTGACGGAGGCAGCGCCCTGCACCACCAGCAGCAGACTGCACGAGTCTACCGACCGCACGCTGTAGCACTTCCCGCTGGCTACCTGAAAACCAGCAACTACATTCATAATACATGGAATCAAACGGCTAACGCAAAAATTTTGTTCATTTTAATTAATTCCATGTTCATTACGTTATGTCATTTGACTTTTCAAGCAGAAGCCTGCCAGGCTCACGCTTCATCCCGGCGTTGTGGTAGCTTTCGTACAAATCTATTATACCAGAGCTCATTAAACATGCAGGAGCTTCTTCACAGTAATTGAATGTATTCTGAACAATAGTGCGTCAAATGATGCTATATTGATCCTAGTTTCCCAAACATAATACTTATTTAATATATCAAATGTATATTTTATCACAAAATCCTTCAGTGTGATGACCATAAACAGTGAACTTGATGTACATAAATTACTTGCCTTGATGGCTTCAACAGCAAAGTCTGGCACAGGAGGGTTGAAAAGCTCGCACGAAGCATCAAGCTTGGTGGGCTTGAAAATCCTGGAGTGAGCATCAGACATTTGGTACTCGAGCATAGCAATCAAAGTGTCCACGTCCTGGTACTTGGGAGTGAGACCAGCTCGCACCACGTTGTCTGAACACGCCATGCACTCCACGCAGTCTGCGCGCAACACAAACAAAACTAAGTCACCAAATACTTTATAAATCTGCGAGAGAATAAATTGACACGGCTGTGATTCACTATGTCAGAGTGTGAAAATTCACAGTCAAAAACAGAACTAAGGACTTGACGAAATGATACTATAAATAATACTTCGTCCCAAATAATTTCAATAGTATACATATTTCTCTTCAACAGAAATATGTTTCTTTCGGTGCAACTTCAACTCTTGCTACTTCTAGTAATTCTCATCGGAAATATTATTTGTGTAAATCATAAATCACGACATACCGCCATGCAAGTAGGCATGGATGACATTGGGACCAAGGAACATGGCTTGCCCGGGCTGTAGTTCAATAAGGTTCAGAAGGTAGAGTGCAAAGCAGCCACCGTCCCCTGGATACTGGCTCAGTGTTTTTAGGAACGTGGAGGCATGTAGACGATCGGCATCTTCAGTGCCTGCGGTAATTTCCGATTGAAATACCACACAAAATTTATGAACTAGATCAGGCAATTTTAGATTAACTTGGATACAGTTTCTGATTATAATATCTCGACTAAAGCTCAGGATTAATTTGCTAAAGGTTAAAATTTACAGAAATATTTTATATATGCTTCTATGACAAAATGCATTATAAAAATTGCATTATTAAAAAATGCATCATCACAGCATTTTTAAGTCACCCATGGCTAGCAGTCTCTTTTCCAGCCCTACAAGAGCTTCCTCCACCACGTCTTTTGAGGCTCGCATGAGGCCAGAGAAGCAGGCCTGCAGGGTAGAGGCTGATGGTGCAGTAGAGAACTCCTCAGCAGCTGCCCGGCCAACTACACTCACCAGCTCAGGAATATCTGAAATTTAATGCACCAAGCTATTATAAAGATAATATTTTGTGGTCTGGTTAGGCAGCAGTGCTTCTTTACTGCAATTATTTTTGAAAACCATAGAGTAATTCTTATTAACAATCTTTGTCTTGTTTTTCTCGATTTGTGAAATTATATTTTTTTGAAGGATTTGAAAATTCAAATATGAGGTTTACAAGGAACATCTCATTCAAATATAGAGTCTTGAATAAATATAATTCACTATTATATTAAGCAAAGGTTCTGCAAGTATTATAAAACATTTACTTAGCTTTATAATTGTTAACTAGTTGAAATGTCTTAATCTTATTAATATTTAGCCTCTAAAGTCTAAAGAAAATTTTCTGTTTTTCCTCATAAATTTTGAAAAATGGGCTTAGCACTGAAATTTGTACCAAACTTTGAGACTTCTACTATTGTAAATGCTCAAAAATTTTCAGGCTAGACTTGCAAGTTGTTTTCAACTAGGAAGCTAAATTAGGCCAAATTGACAAAACCCTTATGTTGAATCTATAGGCACATTAAATTAACAGCAAAGTTGAAATTATTGTTAGACTTAAAGTTTAAGTAGGTCCAACATAAAATACCTAGTTCCAATAAAAATTTGGTTAAGTTAACTTCTCTAGCAATGATGACAAAAAAAAAAAAACCAAAACAGCACCCAAGAATTTATACAAAATTGCAAAACTCTTTAAATGGATTATGACATGAAGGAGATATCTTGTGGTCACCTTTTTGATTTCATGTCATTGGTATAGGTCCTGAATGACTGTAGAACAAGTGATGGCACCTCGTGATCTAAATAAAAATTTGTTATGGGCGCGTTCCTTCATTCTTTTGCAACTCAAATTGGCATGAGTTGTTTTTAGAGACTTTGACTACCTTTATTTGTCAATGTTTGGGGTGTTTGAAGACTTGCACCATACATGTGTACTTATACACTAGGTATAGTATATAGCAGCTATAGAGTGCATATCCATAATGAGTTTGAACTGATCAGTTTGAAAATTGAAATTTATGTCCAAGTTGGTAGGTATATCAAAATTTTGTTTGAAAAGAATATTTTGAAATATTGAATTATTTCAAAACAAGAGTCAAATGAGAGTTCTACCTCCTACATAAAATTAGAATTTGAATGGACCTTTCTTTAATTAGCACATCTAGCTTTGTTATTTACAAGATATGGAATAACAATTTTTAAAGTTACAAGGGTTATCAAGCCCAGGAAATGCTGGGCTAAATGGCCAATATCATAATAAAATTCCCTTGAAAACATCACGTTTGAATTTTGAAATCCACTCAAAAGTCTTAATTTGACAAATTAAGAAGAACAACAATAAAATTATTAGTAAGACTTGCGACTTCAACAAATCCTACATAAAAATAATCATCTTATAATATTTTCTCTAGCACTATTTCATGCTAAGAAATTAAATAGCTCAAATCAACCATGTAAAAAAACTCTAAAAAAATAACCTACCTTGGAAAAACTGAACTATTTCTTGTTGAGGCCTGAAGCCACAGAGAGCAAGAAAAGGAGTCAAGGCAATGGTCATCTCAGGCTTGTGGTTCGGGTCTTTGTACACATCTGGACGGCTAGCATGAAGCTCCTCAGCATGACTCTGCTCATTAACATCAACATTTAACAATAAAGAAAGCAATCGTATTAAGTTCAACATAAGCATATAATAAAAGCCAAATATACCTACTTCGGAAGCTAAATTGGCCTTTAAATCTATGTGATAAAAAAAATCTTCTGTTCAACTTCATTTAAACCCCTCATGTTAAAATTGTATAAAAAGGAAGGTTGTAGCCAATGCATATGAATACTGAATGGGCTAACCTTATTTGGATGTGCTTGTATTGAGAGAGCTTGGTTCACACTGAGCACCTTGAAAAGGAACGGTAAATTGGGACCAAACTTTGAAGTCACAATTTTGCCCAAACACTCTGGATTCTCTTGGATGTATGAAGAAAGCAGTCGCTTGGTGCCTGAAATCATTTAAATTATTATAATTTATTTTTTTAGGAAAAAGCATTGAATGATAACTTAACAAATCTCAAGAAGTCTGCATTAAAGCAATCAGTTGGACATAATTTAACTAAAAAATTAATAGTACCATGAAGTTAAAATTTGTAGGATTTTTTCTAACTAATTTATCATCAATTTATCTTCTTGCTCTAATAACATGGTTCAATAATGGATTTATACATATAATATGCTCTTTCTGGCTTATCCCTATATTAAAAAAATAATGATGCATTAAAAAAATACGTACAGCCATTGATTTTATGCACAAATATACAATGACATTTTACCTATTATTTTTAATACAAGCACATAAGTAAGTTCATGAGCATATAATTCTATTTAACTTTCTCCTATGCTTGAATACAATATAGTTAATAAATAAAATATTTCTAATCTATTTTGGTAATATGACAAAACAAATTAGCACATTGCTATTGAGTAAAGGCTGGTGGCACATTTGTCGCCACAAGTATTGACCCAAGGAAAAAATTAATAAACTCTACAAAGTAGCTTCCCAGTATCTATAGGAGGTAGGCACATCTTTGCAATAAAAATGTTACCACCTGCCAAATCCCACTTCTGGACAGGTGGTACCATGGTAAGAATAATGTGCAGAAGATACAATTTTATGAATTTAAAAAATACATAGATTAACCAAAGAAATTATCTAAAACTATCAAACTGTTATCAATGCCTGAAAATCAGTCTAATTACTCTAATGAGTATGCAATTGGAAGTGATGATACTGACCTTTTATTAAGGAAGGTCCATTAGGATGTGTACCCATCCAAAGTTCAGCATATGGTGTGGAGTCATCAATAGCAACATCAACCTGTGAGGCTTGAGCAAGCTGAGCCACACTGGAAAGTTTTCCCTTAACACCCCAGGAATATTGTTGCAAAGCACAAATCAACTCCATTTTTGTATTATAATTATTTAACAATGAATATTATGTCTATCACTAATCTCTGTTGAAAAAATTCCAGAAATTGGCAGCAAGCTAAAAGATGTTGACAAATTATTATCATGTTATATTATTCTTCAAAAAAAGGAACAATGTAAAGCAAAAGCAATAAAAGCATGTCAACTTCAAAGAATCAGAATTTCAAGAAAATAATTGAAACACATGAATATGACAAAGATCTACAAAGTTAATGTCATTATCTTAATAATCTTATGGCTTACCTAACTTGCCATAGCACATTAGCTGATTAGCACTTAGGTCACCACTCATCAGTCTTGAATAGAATTTATAGAAACAGTCTAATATCTATTTTATAAATAAAAATAAATCCCATCTCTATAGCATGATAACAACAGCTGCTAAGTCATCATGTGGTTATCAAACCTTGCAAATTGTTGTTCTGAGTCTGACCACGACCAGTGACCACTGCCAGACAGACTACCTAGTAAGTGCCAGTGAGGCAGGCAGTGACCTGTGGACGTAGTCCAGTAGGCTACCTACTAAACGATGTTTATTTTTAGTGATGAATGGCAACTTTTTTTGTGTAATGTTGTTGTTGTTGCCCCAGCCGAGCGCGTCAGCTGGGCTGGTCCAGATGGGGCCGGAGCCAACCAGCCACTTGAACGGTCCTTCGCCATAGGTCTATGATGTTAAGGGTTGTAGGATTGCTGATGCAGTTAAAAAGATGAGGCACGTCATCCGGCAGAAGACAGCAATGTGGACAAATGTTGATGTTGTTGTCACAAGCGGTTTTTGCAGCTGTTTAGTATAATGGAGTGGCCGGTCCAAAGTTGGGCTAGTATTTGCCTTGTTTTGCGTGACAAAGTGGCTTCAGACGGGTCGATTTTTGGCGTGGGTGGTGGCCAGCCATTGAGAAGTACCGGGACGTGGTAAGTCTCAACGGCCGTTCAGGCGGCGCTTGTATGTAGTGTGTTGCAGGCAGTTTTGATGGATTGGCTGTTGATGGCGGCTGGCATGACGGGTTGAATGGTGTCGTGGTAGCGAGTGTGTAGCATTTCTTTTCTTGTATGAGGTGGTTGGTTTAGGGTAGTGATGCGGTGGCAAGGGTTGTTGATGTCATGGCTCTTTAGAAGGAATTATGTGGCCAGTAGATCGGAGTGCTGTTGAACGGTTAGCATTCGGCATTCTGAGTGGAGGTGTGGTTCTGAGGTGATGTTGTGGCATCCTGTAATTGTGCGTAGAGCGGCGTTTTGTACTGTTTGGAGGCGATTGAGATTTGACTTGGATGTGACAGGTATCCAGGCCGGGCAGGCATAATCGATTATTGGGCGGCCAATTGCTTTGTAGGTTTGGAGGAGCGTTTCTTTATCTTGTCCGTATGTGGTTCCGGGAGAGCTTTGAGGATATTGTTACGTTTCAAAGCTTTGAAGGCGATGTTTTTATGGTGGGCAGTGAAGGTGAACATTGTGTCGAAGGTGAGGCCGAGGATTTTTGGGTTGTGGTTGAGCGGCAGTACCAGGTTGTTGATTTCCACTTGTGGGTGGTGATTGTATTGAGCGGTGTGAGGAGTGATGAGCGTGACTGTTGACTTGGTGGCTGAAATTTCGAGATTGCATTGGGTGAAGAAGGAGGTCAGCTCTGGCAGATAGTTATTGAGTTGTTTGGTAAGTCGTACAGTGTCAGGCCCAGTTGCGCAGATGGTGAAGTCGTCTGCGTAGGAAATGATTTTGATGTTTGGCAGAGGTAGTGGGGCTTTGGAAATGTAGTGGTTGAAGAGCGACGGGGACAGCACGGATCCCTGTGGTACCCCAGTGTGAATGATTCGTTGTTTCGATGTTTCATTGCAGAATTCAGTGTAGGCTGAGCGCCTATGTAGATAGTTAGTGATCCAGCATGCGATTGAATGGGGCAGGGTGGAATCGATACGGTCGTTGACGAGTGTTTGATGGTTGACGGTATTGAAGGCTTTGCTGAGGTCCAAAGCGGTAACGATAGTGCGGTGAGCAGGTTTCTTTTGGTTGAGTCCATTGGAGATGTAGTTTGTCAGGAGAACGAGAGCCAAGGTGGTAGAGTGCCCGGGTCTGAAACCTTGTTGGTGCCTGGCGAGTGGAAGGTGTTTGTTGATGATAAATAGGAGGCATTTTTTTAGAACTTTGACGGCTGGACAGAGGAGAGAGATCAGTCGGTACGAGGAGGCTTGGTCTTCTGGTTTACCGGGTTTGAGTAGGGGGATCACTTTAGTGGTTTTGTAGATTTCAGGTATTCGGCAGGCTCTGAGCGACTCGTTGAATAGTTTGGTCAGGTAGGTGATTCCATGAGTTCTGAGGTGTTTTAGGTGAAGGATTGTAAGCTCGTCGGGTCCAATGGCTCTGGAAGGACAAGAGTGTTTTATGGCATTGTGGACGAGTTCTGTGGTCAACATGAGGCAGTCTGTCAAGTTGAGGCGCTTTGCTGAACGTTTCGTTATTCGGTCAAGTTTCTTGGTGGTGTGTCGTGCGGAGGTGGTGAAGAGTTAGTTAAATTTGTTGGCCATTTTCTTGTTGCAGTTGAGGGGCTTTTCATTGAAGGCGATTGCAACGTTGGAGTAAAGCTTGGGTTTTCTGTTCAGGGCATTTATGGTTGTCCAGAGGCGTTTGATGTTGGTGTGGCGGCTGAAGGTGTCAAGGTATTCTTTCTGACGGTTAGTTTTGAGGTTGTTGGTGAGGCCGTTGATTTGGCTCGTCATGTTTGCAATGTTTGGGGACGAGGGGTTTGTTGAGCAGAGCATGTCTTGTTGTTTTATGAGGTTGATTATTTATTTTGACAAGCCGGGTTTGGAGGTGATGTAACGGCCAGATGGAATGTTGCGTTAAGTCTTGTTTGTCGAAAGAGTTTTTCAGCTGCGGAGACATCAGGCGGGAGGTTGGCTGTGTGAAAGACTTGTTCGGTTTTGAGGGTGAATTTGTTCCAGTCAGCTTTGGCGAAGTTTGTGATGGTGATTTTGGGAGGTTTGGTATTGTCGTAGTCACCTAGCAAGGTGACGTGTATTGGTAGGTGGTCAGAGGTGAGAGCTGTGGCGGTGGTCCAGTCCATGTGTGAGATCAGGGAGTCTGAGGTGATAGAGATGTCCAGAGATGTAGGTTGTCCGTTGCTGGGTCGCCGGGTTGGGGTGTCCATGTTGAGCGTGCTGCTTTTGGAGTTGCCTAGTTCGCTGGCCAGGTCCTCGCCACGGGCGTCTCAACTGCTTGAGTGCCAGAGTGGGTCGTGAGCATTCAGGTCACCTAAGATTATTGTGTTAGGTAGTGCAGGTAGATTGGTCATCGATGCTTTGAAGTTGGCAGGGCAGGAACTTTTAGGGGGTATGTAGATGTTGATAATGTTCAGGTCGGAGTTGAGAGCTTTAATCATGATGGCTTGACTTTCAATTGTGGTGTTGTCAGGGAGTTTCGTTATGGTGAACGGGATGGAGTTGTGAATCAGCATCAGCAGTCTGCCACCTTGCTTGGCTGTTCAGTCTTTTTGGTAGATGGCCTAATTGTGGAATTTAAGATCTTTGGCTCGGGCGGTGAATTTGGTTTCTTGCATAGCAGCATAGTGGCAAACCAGAGCTTTTTTAGAATCAGTTCATTTTTAATTTCCTCATTTACTCAAGATTTGAACCAATTTCTTAAGTATGATAATGCTTTCAAAAGTGAACTTGAGGGAGAGTCTAAAAAACTCTCTGCTTTGTCACTATGGCTGCTCCAGAGCCAATTTTGTGTCATTGATGATAATTGTAACTCAAATAGAAAAAGCCATGATATAATTATCAACTTTTTTTTCATTTCAAATCAATTGAGTGATTTGTTGACAATATTCTACCTATTTATATAAATGTGGACACTGGACAGCGTTATTTCCAAACAAAACTTGAAAAGAAGACAGGACAAATCAAATCAGTCAGAGTCAGTCATCAATGAGCATTCTTAAATACAATAATCTTGCTGAAAAGTAAAAAGAGCCAGAACCAGAGCAGGCTGGACTTTCCAAATGATACTTTCAGTGTTTGAGATTCAATTCATATCCTGACACTTTCGCTCGTAACCCTGCAGTCATTATCAACACAGTGACTACACTCCCCTTACGGCCTTACACAACTCACAAGAACCGCAAGCGTTGACGGTCCACGTCGCAATCATGATGCAGGAGAGTTTCGACTCTCGACCTCGAGTTGCCTCGATGCCCTCGAAGTCTCAAGACGATAATGCACGAGGTTGGACGCACATACATAAAATAAAAAATTATACTAAATACAAGAAGGGGAAATTTGATTTATACTAGATACTTTTTTGACATATAAGAATTTGCAATGATGTTTGCATGTTAGTAACAATTTCTCTTTGGTTCTGTTGATAATATAAATCCTTTTCTATTCGAAGCCGGCAAGACGAGTATAGTGGCGAGTGGCAACTCCTCTTCTGTGTTATTGACACATGGAGATCATGAGAAGACAAGTCAAGAACATTACCAGAATCGACGACTACTTCAACGGTAACTTGGTCTATTCTTCGACGCCAATAATGCTACGCTATGCATTGTAGTGCTGTGCTATGCAGTGTAGTGCTGCGTTGTGCAGTACAGTGTTATGCTTTGTTGTATTTTGCAGTGCTCTCCAAATGTTCTTCTGCGCGTTGAGCGACAATTTTATTCTATAGATGGTAATACTTTAGATTAAGTACATCAAAAAAGGGTGTTTTTTTATTACATGTTTTTTAGGGTGTAGATAAAGAATAGGAAATCCGTTTTTGGCGGTCGGCATCGGAAAACAGATTTTTTCCCCGAGGCTCTAATTCGTCAAAAAAATCGGGCAAAAATCGGCAAAATCGGCGAAAAAACCTAATCTAACTTAACCTAACCTAACCTAACCGTGGTTGCAATGTCGTGGTTGCCTGCAATGTCGTGGTTGCAAGAGTATATGGGTCACCGAGGCGAAGTTAAAAACGCTATAAATCCACGGATATTGGTGCCAAAATTTAACTTGCATTTTGCATTAGAAAATATATAAAAATCGGCATATATAAAAATCGGTTTTCCAATGCCGACCGCCAAAAACGGATTTCAGATTCTTTATCTACACCCAAAAAACTTATGATTAAAAAAAACACCCTTTTTTGGATGCACTTGATCTAAAGTAATACCCTATAAATTGCACTTCCCTTCTTTTTAGCGCATTTTCTCATTTATGAAAAAATGGACTATTGCGCTCGCCATGTCCGTCTGTCCGTCCGTTTGTCCGTCTGTCTGTCCGTCCGTGACTTCATGTTTTCGTCGACGAGAAAATGCGCTCTCTGTCACTCACTGCAGTGAGTACTGAGTTATATTTTTTATCATTATTACGGGAAAAATCTAAATAAATAAGTTATGCAAAGTAAATAATAAGGCTCCAATAATTTTTTCACATCTGGGCGCGATCGAGGAGAAAAAATATATATTATACAGATCAATGAAGATATGCATATATCTTTAGGAATTTTATTCAGAGTTGAATATCCTGAACAATATAACGCAAACGTTTTGGTGACCTGTGGACTTGAAGTTTTCTTCTTCACGTAAAATATTCCGCGATTGTAAACGGTGCCACAAGGAAGCGTTCTCGGGCCACTAGGATCCGTTCTTCCCGTGCCACAAGAAAGCGTTCTTGGGCCTGTTTTATTCGTTTCGTTTATAAACGATCTGCCAGAAGCTGTGTCTAGCGTTTGCTCGATGAATGCTGACGATACAAAAATTTATAATACAGTGAATAATACGTCGCAAAAAGTACAGTTACAAGGTGATCTTGACAGGATGGTTGACTGGGCTGATGAGACGTCTCGGACAAAAACGCGGCCTCTCTCACGGCCGGTCTCGCGGCCGTGATTCCAAATTCAGTGAGCGTGGAATATCTCGCAAAATACTGAACGTAGCTTGATGAAACTTGGTACACATAATCATTAGAGCCTAACGGTGATGTTTAGCTCGTGACAATTTTTCAAAATTCGCCTTCATTCTGGGTATTGAGAAATTTATATTCAAAATTTAATTCAAATCTGTACAGTACTTTAGAAGAAATGTCACGCTCACTGCAATTTTCACCACGTATATTCATATAACTCAGGAATGAAGGCGAATTTTGAAAAATTGTCACGAGCTAAACATCACCATTAGGCTCTAATGATTATGTGTACCAAGTTTCATCAAGCTACGTTCAGTATTTTGCGAGATATTCCACGCTCACTGAATTTGGAATCACGGCCGCGAGACCGGCCGTGAGAGAGGCCAAGACGACAATGGGAAAAGATTTAGGAGTTAATATCGACAATGATTTGAATTTTTCTAAGCATATTGAAGGTCAAGTTAATAAAGCTGGACTTGGCTGAACGACTTGGACTGATCAAAACGACGTGGACTGATCAGACGCTTTTTTGAGTTCCTAGATGCAAAAGAGATGAAGCAGTTGTTTGTTGCTGTCGTGCGCCCAAACATAGAGCTTGAAAACGTCGTCTGGTCACCGAAACTTGAAAAGGACAAAAATTTAATAGAGTGTTCAAAGTCGTGCCACAAGGATAATTCCGGGATTGAAAGGCAAGTCCTATCGCTACATATTTTAGAACGGATACCTTGCCTTGAAATTGTAAATCGATAGGTATTCATGTTCCGTTGTCGTTTTCTTGTTACTTTGGTTTTAATCCTTTTCGAGTACATTATGATTTTCCCTTCAGATTGTAGACCGGCCCGACTCATTGTACTTGCATTTTGTAAATTTTTTGAACTGACGATTGAGCTGATTTATAAAAGGTTTTCAATGAAGATAAGTTGAAATTACTTGGCGATTTCTTTGTCTCGAAATTCTTATTGAACTTACGGTTTAATCAGACAAATTACATTAGAACGTGGATTAAATGTGGATCACCATCTCCTATCAGATTGTCAACAGGTTTTTTTTTTTTTTTTGCCAGTATATCCTGCTCCACTAACTTATTATCTACGCTGAACGATTGGACTCGCCTGCTGGATGAAAGGGAGCCAGTGGATGCATTGTACTTCTATTTTGCCTAAGCATTTGACAGTGTTCCGCATGAGCCGCTTTTGCGAAAAGTGAAGTCTTTGGAAATTGAGGAAAACGTATTCTAACGAATCAGAGATTTCCAGTAGGTAGTGACAAAAGGCTTGCCTTTTAATCCCGGAATTATCCTTGTTGCACGTCTTTGAACTCTATCGACTAAATTTGTGTATTTCATAGTTTTGGTGACCACACTGCGTTTCCAAACTCTAGGTTCGGACGTACAACAGCGACAAACTACAGCTTCATCGCTTCTGCATCTATATACTCGTAGGAGCGTCTGATCAGTACAAGTCGTTGATTGCTTTAATAACTTGAGCTTCAATATGCTTAGAAAATTTAAACTCAATGTCGACATTAACTCCTGAATCTTTTTCCATTGTCGACTTCGACATTATCACTCTGTCGTTGCAACCACGTCTTCTTATACTGTAATCTTGCTGTTCATTATTCTTGCCAAGGCGAATTACTTTACATTTGTCAGCGTTAAAACGCAGCTGCCACTTGCCACTCCCACTTACCGCAGCTAGTTTAGAAGGGAGACGAGTGCTTCCTTCGAACCTCGTCTGGTTGATGTAATATTTCATAATTTGCCAGACGATGCTGGGCCATTTCATACACGGCTTCTTTACTGGAGGCGGGTTTGTCTGATTCAGGCGGGTGGCTTGAAGCCGAAAATGTGATAGTTGGAAGCTACGTTAATGCAGGAAGGGATCATGTAAATTCATGCAGCTCTGGGCAGATTTAGTCTCTGATTAGAACTCCTTTTCTACAACTGTAAAGCCTATTCAATTTTTGTATCTATCTATGCGAAATTGTTTCATATTCGTAGTTACTTCTACCAGCACATCTCCAAGCTCTTGCTCGACGTAATCACAACCAAGATAATTGAAGACAAGGGTGGTAGAAATATGAAACAATTGAAATTTACACGAATATATTTCGATAAAAAAAAACGGTGCTTATTTTATGTACATATTATTGAACACAATCCAGACTTTTTGCTAGATCCGAAAGCTCCGAATCCCATTAATTTAATCGCTGCTCTACATCGTACTGCTGCTCCTTCTCTTCCATTTTTCTCTTATTCATTTCAAAACGTTTTTTGACCTGGTCCAGAGAGGAACGCTCCACTTCCATAGACATTCCAAGCTTTCTCTGATCTGGAACAAATGAAACAGGTTTTGACATAAACACAAGAAATGAAAAAACTGAATTTTCCTAGAGAAAAATTTCATTATTAGTATGCAAAAAAATGTTTTTCATACTGCTGAACTTTATACGAGAAAAATATGTGAATAAACGGATCTTTTTCATTCAGTAAATACAGTTTAAAAGTTTCAAGTAATAAACGAGGCCTTTCAAACAATGAGAAAAATATGGACTATAAACTTACGTTTTATGCCATTGATGTGATCAAGGAAATTGATGGATTCTTTAACGACGCAGTCACATACATTGCAGTAATATCTGAAAAGGAGAAATTTTTCTTAAAATTTCGATCTAGAATTGCCTAAAGGTGTAAATGTACAGGTGCAAACAAAATATATTTGTGAATAGAAAAATCACATCTGATAAATTTTAAGAAATATACAGCGCTCATGCAGATGAATTGTGCATTTAATCTGGAGAAGTAACCAACAGTGAAGTTAGAATGGTGTGAATACATAGTAGTTATACAAACAATATTGAGATGTTGAATGAAGAAAAATATATACCTATATATACAGGGTATGTACCGGTATTTAGAAAAAAATTTCCACGACTGTTCCATGACCTGGTTCTAGTGAATGTTAACTGAAAAGAGAGTAGTCAGCGCGGCAGAACCAAACTTTGCCAGAACATGTACATGATGTGTATCAAACCTATGCATCCACAGGTATATTTATTTGATCTTACAATTTTATTGTGAATTCATTTTTCTCTGCTGGTTCCAAATGGAACCACTCGGCATTAATGGGTTAACACACGCAGCACAGAAAAAGGCAGATTATATATTTCAACACCTTATGGCTAAATGTAGCCATAAAAATTCACAAAATAATCACTCAACAATAAAGAATCTGAAAAATATTTAAACTTTTTGATCAGTCAATAAATAGTCTCCTAAAAAACAATGTCATGTTTGTGTTACATGAGAGACCATAAAGACGTCTTGAAACAAGTTATTCTTACCCTGCAGACTGAGATGTTGGAGTTGCTCTTGTGATAAACTGACTCTTGCCAAGCCTGGAGTTGAGGTCAATGTTGTAGTCTCGCTGCTTGAGCGTCTCACGCTTTACAGGGGCTCTTCTTGCTTCATAGCCTGAAAGTATATGAAATTGACTTTATATATTTGTATATACAGATTCTTTACTTTGAAAGTTAATTTAAGAAGAAAAAATCCAGTTAGATAGGTTATTAATGTTCTAAAATTAGGTATTTTATAAGATACATTTCAGGTATACCAGTCAGGTACATTCTTCAGAAATTTCAATAAGAAGTATAAAGTATAAATGAAATATAAATCAATAAAATGTTAAATGCTGGAATAATAATCCTAATTGTATTTTTACAGGCATTTGTCAGAAATACTTGCCTAATGCTTCACATTGCTCTGCACGCAGCCGCTTCCTAGCAAGCTCTTCATATTGATCTCTGTCCCACTTGCGTCTGAAGTCTCCACCAGACTGAAATGTTAAGAGATAAAGTACATTAACATGAGCACAAAACATTCATATTGCACAATAACTACTATTGAAAGACCAAAATGAAGTCATAGTGTATTACTGTGAAGAGGAATGGGACTGATGCTGTGATGTTGATAGCATATTTATTAAATCGTGACATCATTAGCATTTACATGACATTAAATTAAATCTTCATAAACAACTTTTAAAATTATATATTATTTGCTGCATTGCAGTTTGTTTCTGATTAAAATTTAATTAGATGACAACCTGAACTAGAAATAACATAGAAGTTTTATGAATAGAGTAAAAGCAGAGGATTCTACAAACCTGTAACAAGCTAAGTAACTTTTTATCATAAATAAAATGCAAAAAATATACTTTAGACAAGCATATATTGTAACATTTATTGAATGGCACTGGACACAGAGGAGTGACAACTTCTGTGCTATTGATGGCTGACATAAAAGAAAAGGTTTAACAGCATACAAATGTAGGAACTTTTTAGCAAAGTTTTATGAAATGCAAATTTGACCAGAAGGCAAGAAAAAAATCTATACAATATCTGATGAAAAAACCATACAGGTACCATCATATTTTTGAGGCTCAAGCTATTTTACTTGAGTAGTAAATGCCTTAAAAACACTTCTGAACTTATATTGCATGCCACAGTTATTACATTACAGTTCAACTATCAACATTAGGTATAGATACTTACAAAACTGGAGCCAGATGCCATTGTGTGTTAGTGAAGTGAAGAGATCTCTTCTTTTAAACCAATATAAAATATATTATTCAATAACCAATTTTAGAAAGTCAATGTTAAGACTTGAACCGTCACACTTGAATGTACGCTCTGGTGTGTAATCCTCTGACACGTTAAGGTCTTCAGCAAGGGCCAAGAGGCAAGACAGAATTTAGCCTGCAAAAAGAGAAGAAAAATAAGTTACTTTATAGGTTTTAAATTACAAAATGCTAAGATTTATTAATCAATTTCATGCAAGGATTTGTAATTTTCATAAATAAACCAACATCCATGATAAACAGTTTAGTTACTTATAAGGAAATATGTTTATACAAAATCAGGCCAAAATCCCTTGCTACAGCAATACTATCTATCACACATTTCCTTCGTGAGGGATTTTTTAACGAGCAATTAGGCTTTATACAGGGTGTCCCAGAATTAACTGACCCTTTTAATTTGTTAATAAATAAAAAACTAAGAACGTTATGAAGTTGAAACTTGTTTTATTTAAAAGAAGAACATTTTTATGGTAATATTATATCCTAGTTTTTAAATATAATATCTTTTAAATGCACACCACAATTGTTTTGAGAAAATAGGGCTCTTCTCTTCGTTGCTTTCATAACCTTCATTAGTAATTCTGGCAAAAAATTAGGTTTTTTTTTTCATTAGAAAAAATTTTTTTTTTTTGAAGGACTGATTCTTCTTTTGAAATGGATCCTGTAATCATATGAACTTCTGTTATTGACATCGTCCTGATGTAGGTTTACAGAATTTTCGTTCTTTCTTCTTTGCTGTAGCGAATCATGATGAAAATTTAAGGCTTGATAATTAAACACAAATTTAGCAAGCTATACAGGATAATGACATAACTATGATACAATATTACCATAAAAATGTTCTTCTTTTAAATAAAACAAGTTTCAACTTCATAACGTTCTTAGTTTTTTATTTATTAACAAATTAAAAGGGTCAGTTAATTCTGGTACACCCTGTAGTTTAAATATTGATAGGAAAATATTCCCAAGTTGTGCTCAATGAAATAATTGGCTAAGAAATTACATACTAAAAAAATATAACTCAGTACCGTATTCAGTGTAGTGAGTGACAGAGAGCGCATTTTCTCATTGACAAAAAACGTGAAGTCACAGACGGATGGATGGACAGACAGACATGGCGAGCACAATAGAGCATTTTTTCCATAAACAAGAAAATGCGATACAAATTTTTTTAATTTGATATAATTCCCTTTGAAAGCCATTATGAATACACTTTTTAATGCAGAGAGTTAGCTGTTAAGAGCATTGCATGGGACTTCCAAGTTCAAATCCATGGGACTTCAAGTTTAAATTCAAAAAGTTATACCATCCCTTTGCCAAAAATTAGCCCTGCCTAAACTGTAGTCTTGCATTGCCACAGCCACAGAAAAGCTTGCTGTCTATGTATGTTTTTAGAGAAGTAGTGTGGTACAGAATAAATTATGCTCTTTATTGCCAGCGCTAATCAAAGAAATGAACCATCCAGGCTAAAAAATTCTGCTAATAGGTGCCTTACACCAAGATAAGATCTGCAGCATTCCCCAAAGCTTGTCAATATAAGTAGTTTGTATATAGTTCAGTTTGGCTTACATGCATGTAAATTGGACTCGCATGCCAATGTAAATTTAGCTTCAAAATAGCTATGTCAAAAATGTTTAGTTAGGTATTCTTTTTGTTGCTAAGAGATACCGTCAAATGGGGTAATAAGGGATGGTTTTGAGTGTTTTTTGGTAACAACTTCTTACCATAAAACATTTACTAAACAAATTTAGGCTCATTTCTTCGCAAGGGCTATTATATGGCATATAAAAAAAAGTGTCCCAAATTACCCCTGTGAATGGGTTAATCTAGGACAATTGAAATAAAACTTAATTTTAAAATGTTTGAAGCATGCAAAGTGTACTAATCCATTACAAATACTACTCTGAAGTCCTCCCCTTATTTTGTAGATGAAGGAAATGTAGAATATATGACATTTTCTGTGGGTTTTACTCATTTTTCCTTCATTGATTAGATATTACCAAATCCATAAACATGCCATTGAGCATTTACAATGACCTTGTCCACTGCAAACTTCATATTGTCAGCTGTATAGAATTTCTTCTGTATCTGCAAGCTTACAGGACGGCTTGTCATTTGATACCATTTTAATTGGGTTGAGTGAATTCACTTTAAGAAAAAAATATTGTAAAAAACATACTGAAACGGAAAGGAATATTTTAGTGACAACCATCATATTTTTTTTGAAAAATAAATCATAGTTTAGGTTAATTACTTTCCATTCTATTTTGCCCAGCCAACACCTGTGCAGCTTTGATGAAGCAAAATATTTTAATATGGCAAATATTATTTTGCTCCAGACCTTAGCAGAGGTGCTTTTCCAAAATCTCACTTTTCACACTTGTTTCAGGGATTTTTCAGAGGTTGTAAATGTATGCTTTCTTAACTTGCTTTATGCTACATACAGGGTTTGTACCAGTAGTTTGAAAAAAAAAATTCCATGACTTTTCCATGACTCTCCATGGCCATCAATATAATTTTGCAAGACTTGTATAAGACAGGTTTAGCATGACTGAAAGACTAACTGTGCATATTCTTTCATCTCCTACAGTTGATAAATAGCAAACATGTAAATGCATACAGCAGGCAGATATAGAGGTACAGAAATGAAACAAATTGGAAAATGAAGCCCAGACTTTTATTATTATGAATTCAATAGTGTCAAATCGCAACAAATATTGAGTAATGCACACAAGATTGTACATGATAATGTCTGGTCAATACAGTTCAGAACACTCTTCAACACCACCACCCTAACATTCAACTGGCAGCAATTTCATCAACTTTTTCTTTAATATTCAGATCAAGAGTGTCTAGCTCCTGTTGCTTTATTTGCAAAGATAGCCTCATAGCGTTAAACTTTTCTATAATTTTAAAATCCCCCTTTCTCTCCATTGCTTCTGCATATTCATCTGCTGCTTGCTCAAGTGCCTCGATGCCCTCTTCCTTACGCCTTTTCTCCTTCAGTTCATTTATCTCATCCAACAGAGCCTTGCCTTCCTCTTCTGGGTTTTCTGGGCCTTTGCATTCTGCTCTTTCTCTTCTGTCAAATAATTATTGTAGGCTGTTTTGGCACTGCCAGCTGCAAGCAGCATTTTCTTGGTGATGGTCATCTTGTCCAGGCCACCACGTGCGACATGACCAACCACAGCATGCAGGGCAACCACTGGTTGCTCTTTCATATTGTGTGTCATGATTTCCTTGTTGAACGAAAACCCTCTTAATTAACCATGGCTTGGCCATGAGACAGAAACATGAGTTTATTTTGTGCTATGAAAGTACCCAAAATAATTAAATAAATAACACACACACAAATCTATAATTTTGTCACTTATCAATCACGGCTCCATAAGCAAACGTGCATGTCTAGCTGCTTCTTTTGAAGTTCTTCATTAAGTGGCTCGTCGAAAAGCAGCACTAAGTTGTCAGCAGCATGAGCATTTTGCTTCAGCAAATCCAAAAGGCAAGGTCTCAAGCTGAAAGCGGCGATATATCTTGCCTTGGTTTTGCTGAGTGAAAACTTGTTACCTATCAAACTCAGGAAACATGCAGCAGAATAAATCACTTATGCCAATGTTGCTATGAAAAGAAAAGTGAGATATCACCATTTTCAATGTCCACTAAATTTCAGATGTCTTAACTTCTTTTGTTACAAAGCTGGTAGGTTCGCCATTGTGGTTGGCTTTGGCAGTGGATACAGGCTTGCTCCCCGTCTCTACATTCACAGTAGCAGTAGGCTGATTTTTGAGCAAGAAACTGCAGTAGCATTGCTGTCAGCAGACTGCAAATCGCAAATGCGTGACTGCGCTTTGCTCATCTCTTCACTGGGTTGCTTAGTTAACTTTGTGTGTTTGCTGCCTTTGGCATGATTCTTCAAAGCTGCTTCCCCCATATTTGACACGGCAGTCTTTTGAGCACAAATTACATATAGCCATACCTTTATGCTTTGGATGGCAAGCAAGCCAGTCATGATAAGCTTCTATTCTTAACCACAAGTCATGAAATTTACACTTTCCATGCATGGTGATGTACAAATTACACGCTGAAGATGGAATGCTGCCACTGCAGATCAAAAAGTTGTTGAATGCAACCGAGCTAACGTGATTGGCTCTCCAATCAGAATGCATGAAACAAGAGACTGGCGCAATCACCTGTTTCATGCGTGCCAATCGGAATGCAGGAAACAAGAGACTGCACAAACAGTTAACACACGCAGCACAGAAAAACACTCCTCTTTTCTTCTTTTATTTGCAAATTCCATGACTTTCCATAACCTGAAATGAAATCCAATGACTTTCCAGGCCTGGAAAATGAAAAATCAAATTCCATGACTTTCCAGGTTTTCCATGACCAGTACAAACCCTGTACATAGATAATAAAATTGTTGAACTTTACGCTACTTTTTTAGTTTTGCAAGATTTCAATTAGTTTGGCTGCTACATTTCTACAAAATGAGGGACAACTGTCCCGATTTACCCTGCCCGTCCCTCACTATCCTGTTTGACGGTACTCATAGCAAAAATCATTTACTTATGGATAAACAACTATAGTCAAGACAACAACTCAAGACAAGCGTCACAGAGATCCAAATGCAGTCAGTAAATTGCGTGGCCTTGAGACTAGTGGCAGCCTCTCATAAGCTAAGTGTACACTTTGGCATAGCCATAGCGGTGTGAGGTGCAATGTGGCAGGCCTTCTAACAGGGCTGGAAAAGTCCTATTTTTTTCTGAAACATTGTGGCTCTAATATCATATAATTCCAGTGGGTATGAAATCTCGTGGCTCTAATGTCATAAATTTTTGTTTGATTGAAAAAATTGCAGTTTGCACTTCGCTAACATATTGTTTAATAAAACTGTCAACTCCCACAATCCACAGTACCTATATATACTTCAATGCTCCCGCCAAAATAACATGCAGAATGTAATAAGTCAACTCAAAACATTTCCTCCATGAAGATTGCGTAGTTGTGGTTACGTCAAAATGGTCATACTGCATTGTCACTTATACAGTTGCCACTCAAGTGTAGAGTGTAGACAAATGCTAGGGACTGTTTTTTGTATGGGACTTTATAAATAACATGGGCCTTCGTATGCATGGGAGTGATGAGACTTATTGAATAACAAGTTTGCGGGTCATAAATGTTTTTTTTTTCACGGCCAAGATATGGAAGCCACAGCTTGAAGAAATAGAAACATGGCTGGCAAACCCATGAAGCCACGGTTTGAAGAAATAGAATCACAGCTGGCAAACCCATAAAGCCATGGTTTGAAGAAATAGAATCACAGCCGGCAAACCCATAAAGCCGTGGCTTGAAGAAATGGAAACATGGCTGGCAAACCCATGAAGCCACGGCTCGAAGAAATGGAAACACGGCTGGCAAACCCATGAAGCCAAGGCTGGAAAAATCTAGTCACGGCTTGCCAAGTAGATATATTCCATACCTGCCTTCCAATACATTTTGTTATATAAATGTGAGAATAAAATACCTATCAAGCATTCCATGCTGAAGTAAATGAATATCTAAAACCTTTGATAACATTCATCATTAGCACTATATTTAGCAGCCTGCAATGCGCAATCACACCAATCATGGCTTGGGCTTTTCAAGCTTGATTAATTTTACCCATTCTTATGAAGTAGACCTAATGAGTTACCTATGGCCTTTGCCTAATTTTCATAATAAAATGACAGCATGTTTGGCTTGAAATTTTATTAAATATCTATATATATACTTAATACACCTAAATTTTTAGAAAATTCTGCATAATTATCTTGCTTGGAAGTTGGAACGATGGCAGTTTACAGTTTTCCATATAATTCTCATGGGTCATGGCACATGGAATGGATTCAGATTAGATCTATATATTTGTCTATAATAAAAAGCCCTAGTATCTATATCAGAATAAACTTCAATGATTTTCATACTGGAAGAAATTCAGGAGAAAAAGGAATAGGTATAAATTGAATAGATAAATTTGAATTATATTATAGATAAACTTAAATTATATATTATTTATAATAACATGAAACTACCATCAACCGGGGCTACTCGGGACGGTTTTGAGCGTTTTTTGTTAATAACTTCTTACCATGAAATATTTCATAAACAAGTTTAGTTAGGCTCATTTTATAGCTCTTTGTGAGGGCTATCGAATGGCATCTTCAAAAAAATTCCATATGCTATTCGTAAGGTGCCAGAAGCAAAAAAAGAGTGTCCCGAGTAGCCCCATCGAACGGGGCTACTTGGGACACGTGGAGTAAAACTTCATTTTAAAATATTTGAAGCATGCAGAGTGTACTCATCCATTACTAACAGTACTCTGAAGTCCTCCTCTTTCATTGTAGATGATGTAAAGGTAGAATAAATGACATTTTTTGTGATTTTCACTCGTTTTTCCTTTATTGATATGATATTACCATACACATTACCATATTATTGATGCGATATTACCATATTATTGATGCGATATTACCATATCCATGAACATGCCATTGAGCATTTACAACAACCTTGTCCACTGCAAGCTTCATATCAGCAGCCTTATAGCATTTTTTTGTATCTGTTAGCTTACAGGAATTCAGTATGGAATTCTGTATAGGTAATATATTATCATGTTAACAAAAGAAAATGTATAAAAAAATTTACCACCTTACACCTTCCACCGAAGTGACAATTGATACTCAATTACTCATACTCTTACACTGAGCTCGTCAGAAACTGCGGACACCCGGACAGCTGCACGTCCTCTAACTCGCTTGTGTGTGGTTCAAAAACCGATAAAAAGTAGGCAACTCTTCCCTCCAATACATCACTAGTCGTGTATCCGTATCGACAAATTTTGTAATGAATATGTTCCAAAATAAAAAAGAAAAATTCCGTAACTTTCGCAGAAAATTCTCACGATTTCACCAATACCAACAAAGTTCTCGAATTCACATGGAATGATGGGATAAACTGATAATCTTTCACGGCGTATGGCAACATTGTGTTGACTGTTGACATTAGACAAGACGGTGTCAGACACCTTGTTTTGGTCTTGTAAAGTTCAATTTCATAATAAATAGATTTGATCCACATTTCACAGTGATATTTAAATGATGGAAAATTGTTTCAAAATTTAAACACCAATTGATACGCTTCTAAATACGAATTTATTCATGTTTTCACCCTATAATGTCGAATTTGTCTTAATAACTTCACTTCACTGCAAATCCTGAATGATTTTGTCTCCCATGGCAAGTTTTTGAACATCTTGTGTCTTTTAGAAAACATTGGTTGTTTATAAGCAGTAATTATTTTATTTTAATGAACCAAAGAAAGTTTAGTCATCGAAATGACAAAATCATCAAAGTTAAAATATTAAGTTATATGAGTGAGATCATCAATTATCAAAGAAGCTGTAAGAAAAAAATTGTTGTTTTTGATGTAAAAGAATGTTTTTAATTTAAAAGAAATGCAATACTTGATTTTCAGAAATACGATGCAAAAATTAATGATCCCTATTAGAATTCAACAGACGCGACTCATTCAGAATTAAATTGAAAAAGTTGGTACCGATTTGAAATTTATGATTTTACAAATTGCTTAATTGAACGCACTGCAGAAATTCAAGATCACCTATGAGTATGAATTTAAGTCTCATGACTGGAGATCTCAAAATTTATTGTACTACCACGTATGTTTGATACATAAGCTTTTTGATGAACAGAGTTTATTTAGGTTCTATTGACTGTAATAGGTAGAACGATGCGACATATTTGCGGCCATCCAACGATCGGTTGACGGCTTTGACTCTTGATACCACTGTACAAATATTGCGGTGGACACATCTTCCAGAAGTTTCAATGCAAAGATTCTTATTTAAAGGATAATAAATCGATTCGTAGCTGTTTACTCGAATTACTCCCACCTATAGATATAAATGAACCTTATTCAATTTATTTTAAACGTTTTTCATGAATTCGCATTAAAATATTTATTTTGAAATCAACCATGTCAAAGTAACGAAATAATTTGTTATAGTTTTAGGCTTCCGAAAATATTTCAAATCTCTATCAGAAATATCATAATTTATCATTCTCTTGCATTGACTATATTAACGTTATGATCTGTGCCGCCGCTGCCGCGATCGTCATTTGTTTTCGAAGTTGCATGCCGGGCGACTGCTTTTGTTGTTCTATGTATTCTTGCTCCCATGAATTGCGTGTTTAGTGTATGCATCATCGAAAAGTCTGCTTGACAGCATAGTCACGGTAGCTGTAATTACTTTATTAAGTTTACTTCTTTGCAGTCATATTAAGAGACAAATCTTTAACAAACTAATACTTTGTATAATTTTAATTGTTGAGTGAAAGCTGCGCCTGCAGCCTTGCTGGCACGCAACATTTCCAAGTGAATTACCTTATAGAAACTTAGCATACCCATACGTGTTTTAAGCCTATAAGAAGTTCATTTTTTTGCCTCAAATATAGTCAAATGGGGTAAGACAGGATCGTAGCCTTCATGGGGTAAGAAAGGACCGGCCCATGGCATGCATTATAATTGCACTGAATTTAAAATGATGGAAGAATATGTTAGAGCAATCATTGCCTGTCATTTCAGTGTTTGTTTCAACCCTCTTCTGCAAATAATGAATTTTTGGTTAATTTTCAAAGAAAACCTATGTAAAGAAGGGTCACAAAATAGTTAACCCTGTTTGGGAAATAAGCTGTGTCTGATTACAAAAAATTTTTTGGCCAGGTTTGTGGATGTAGGCAAGTAACCTCAAGTAACAAGCAACTTTTGAGACATACTAGGCATTCGTACCTGCTACCATCACTGCCTGACATGTATTCTAAAATGGGGTAAAAAAGGACCGGACATGGGGTAAGACGGGACCACTAAATGATCCTGTTTTACCCCACAAGTGGTCCTATCTTACCCCACAAATGGTCCTGTCTTACCCCACAAATGGTCCTCTTTTACCCTATAGTTTATCAAAAATAGCTTTTAAATGAATATATTATTGTGCATAAGTATACATGGAGTATTTTGGTCAAAATTTTTATCTTTTGCTTAAAATAACCATTCTAACTTGTTAGCTTTTTTAATTAGATAAATTTAGCATACTATTGTGAATTGCATCATGGGGATGGAGAAAATAGGGATGTCTCTTCCCATTAGTGAGCTGCAGAACAATGTGCAAGAGTGGTTGGGGGAAAATCATTGTGTGAAACATAAAAAATAATTATTATCACAATTTTGTGAGAGGGCATGGGCTATGTTTGAAGAAGTGCACCACAAATGAAGTTAGCAAGAAAACCATGACATCTGACACTTAAGTTATTATCCATTGGTTTTATTACCAATTTGATAAATTTTCAGGCAATGACACTAATGGAATATACATGTAAAATGTGGCAGTGCTCTACAATGAATCAAAGCCAACCTACTATTTCTATGCTTAACGAAGTTTTCTCGTGGCAAAATCTCCAATGTGACTGCTATTAGAGTTGACTTCCTGCAAAACAAAATGGTAACAAGTGGTTGTTTGATCAAATAATGTGTTTCTAGATGGATAATATTGAATATCAGATTTATATTTTTACTAAAAACCTTGTAACCTAAGAATTATCTGTTGGTCCTGTCTTACCCCAGCCTGGTCCCATCTTACCCCAATGGGGTAAGATGGGACCAGCTCACTTTTTTTAATCTGTACAGAAAACTGTGTTGCATGCAAAAAGTCTGAGTTGTAGCTTTGAAGCCCATTGCATAACCACACCTTGTGATGAGTTTAGGATTTTTTAGTTATTCATGGTATAGATGCTACATGCCTGTTAGTGATTTTGGTCCTGTCTTACCCCATCTGACTATAATGTACCTATCGAAAAACTGGTGTAGGTGTATCGGGAATAATATATGAAGGGTCAATATTAGAATTCCATCCTGTACAGGATGGCTTGTAATTTCACACCATTTTAATTGGGTTAAGTGAATTTACTATAAAAAAAAAGATAGTGAAAAACATACCTGAACCAGAAAGGAATGTTTTAGTGACAACCATCATATGTTTTGCAGAAATAAATCATAGTTTATATCAATTACTTTTCATTCTATGATGCCTGGTGCACAATTCTATATATGACATTCTATGCACAATTTTGTGATGACCAATTGTGCACTAATTTTTTGACAAGTGAATTTTTTTTTGCCAAGCGAGGTAAATATAATCAACATTCTTTGTTTTTAATCAAGTTTTTTCTTAACTGGAGCCTTTGCTTACTGAAGTTCTACTGTAAATGCGTTTTTGGAGGTGTCCCGAATAGCCCCGGGGGCCGGGAGGGGTGTCCCGAGAACTTGAGAAGCCCCGCCGTGCGGAAATGACAGCCATTTTTTTGGGGGATTGAGGTATGTAAATTCTGCAAATAAAGTTTTCAAGCTGACACCTGAGTGCAACTTTTATGTAAGTAAAATTTTTTAATATGGCAAATATTTTTTTTACTACAGACCTTAGCAAGTTAGCAGAAGTAACTTTTCAAAATAGCGTTTTTCACCATTTTTTTGAGAAATTTTTCAAAGCTAGTACATAAATGTAGTATTTTTGACTTCCTTTATACTACACAGATTGGAAAAATGTTGAAATTTACACCACTATATTTAGTTTTGCAATATTCCAATTAGCTTTGCTACTAAAACAGTTTTATGCCATGTCAGAGGACTGTCCCGAGTTACCCCGCCAGCCACCACTGCCAACTGCCAAGTAGCCCCAGTTGACGGTAGTCATTCCTTTACATCTCAGGACTCGGGTGAAAGAAATAACCAAACAATTGACCAAATTACCATGCTATGATTAATCTCAAATTTATAAAATGGTCTTCAGATTCTTTCTTGTTTCCTAGCATAGTGGCAAAGCAGAGAGTTTTTTAGATTCTCTCTCAAGTTCATTTGTGAGTCCTATAAGTAGACCAGTAAAGTATCCTGGATACCAGCAGTATCTGAGTATCATACATAAGGAATTGATTTAGGGTAAACGCGGTATATTCCGACACTTTAACTTAAGGACGCGTCGAGAAATGAAAAATTATTAAAAAAAACCGTATGCGTTACGTAAGTTCTGTTGCCTTCACATGACTCTCAAAACACTTCACTACGCGTCAGCAACAATGAAACGTCACAAAATGTTGCCATATTTATTTTCACAGACGTATTTAAAAGTCTCAAACCATAATATTCTTCCTATAAAAACAGTTATTCACTATTTGGTAGAGCCATGTCAACTGTCAAATTTGACACATTGTTCGATGATCTCACCACGTGCCACGTGGCATGCATTGTCTCTCTTTGGATCTCAATATTTTCCCGCTAGATGGCCAAGACCTAGTGTTTTTGCAGTATTTCGACACGCAAATGTATGACGTCACCATTTCAACCATCAATGAATGCATGGAACTAAAACAAAGCTTAATATAAAGGAAAAACTAGAGAAGTGATGGAATTACCTACGATGTCGGAATATACCGCGTTAACCCTATGAGGAAATTATGAATGAGGAAATTAAAAATGAACTGATTCTAAAAAGGCTGTGGTTTGCCACTATGTTTCCTAATAGGCTAGTCCTAGGGGCTAGAGGTACTTTTGGAGTAAAAGAATTTCCAAAATTAAAAAGTTGAACAATTTTTCTCAATAAGATGAGACATGAGAGAAATTCATGGCTACATAATTTACTTACTTCACATTTTCACAAGTTCACAATAGCAAATGTGATGCATAAAAGCTGAAGAATAAAACTTTTCCGAGTTGTATCTTGTATGGAATAAAGAAAAACTGACTGCACAGCACAAAGTAGTGAAAGTACCACTTGGAAATGAAGCCCGTGCAGGACCGCATGATTCGGCATGAATGCTTGATAAACAAAGAGCTCAAGAGAGTTCTGGATGGTTCCAAACTTTAACCTTTGGTGACAAATGCGAATGTGCTAGACTGCTAGCCTAGAGCCCTAGACTAGAGGAATGGCAAAAAAGCTCACATAAATGCTGGCGTCTAGTCGAAATTCTAATTTCAGGTGCAACAAGCCAATTTTTAGTTATTCGGACTTGAAAATTACACTATATTAATTATTAATTAAAGACCTCATGTATTTCAAACACCCTTTTCAGTCAAAATTTCTCGCAAAGAGGCTTACCTGGTAAATTTACTTTGGCCAGATCTGCGTACCAAATGGAAGTAGGAATACGATTAAGATTTTGAATCAACCGCGCAAGACTCGCATTCAGATAGAGACTTTCCGGGTTTCTTTGCGCCGGAAACCTAGCACAAGCGCATGATATAAAATTTGTATTATTTTTAAGTTTGACCTTTCGACATTTAGCTGTACAAATATGTTGCTTTTCTGATTGATTTTTTCATATGAAGCTCATTCGTCCAACAGGACATATATTATTATTTTTTAGTCCATGCTGCACCACGACTAGGGTCTAGGTGCTTGCGTATACGTATGTGCCGTCTGTCAATTTTTTTAATGATTACATTTCAGCAATGTGCTATGGTTGAAATATGGTGTTTCGCACTCGCAAGAAAATTAGTCGCTAAAGGCAAAAAAGCATGTTTCAAGGGAAAATCTAAATACATATCCAAGAAAAAAATCATTCATGCTATCTGTCTTTAGTTTGAAAATATCTTCAATTTCAGTTAGCTGATTCTATCAAATACAGATAGCCAATAGAAACTAGGTAACCTCAAGCTGGATGCTTGTCTTATATTGGTTGTTTCATTAATTGCAAAAAGTATTTAATGAGTTGAATTAGAACTGAGAGCGCTTAGCAGACGAATCTATTAGCCTCGTGTTATTGTATGATCAATCTTGCTCGCTGCACTGTCACGAATCTACTCTTGGCCTCCTGGGTTTACATAACAATTTTTCACCGGGAATTGCGAGGAGCGCCTACATAATAAATATCAGCGACATGGAATCACGTACAGAAACTCACGGCTAATAAAATCACGTACAGGCTAGAACTTATGCGCCTTCCTTCACAGGTCGAGCCGCGACGCGCAAGAACTGCTGCTCATCAATGGAAGAAATGTTTTTCTTAATATTCATTTCTATTAGCTACTTTATTCTAACTTGTATAGCTTATCTTGAGCTTAAAATATATTAGAGGTAATATGAGAAAACTATGAAGTACCTGCAGCTTGTATATATGTACGCAGCATTGGCACATACTTCATGCCTTTAGATAAAAAACGTAGTCTACGGTTAATGTAGCTTTAGAAAAAGAGTTTAACTCAAATACAATCAATTTTCGAATAAACACTTGATCGAATTATCCAAAAAGACCAGAATATTTGAAGCAAAAACATATTTTTACAATTACGATGGATGGTGCCGAAAAAAGATATCAACGCATGTATCATCATTTGCATTAACCTGCTCATCGAGCACAATAGAAGCTGAATGAATTAAGTCAGGTGAGTAATGTAAATGAAGCAATGGAAAACATGAGCGTTCTACCAGGAAAACCTACGCTATCGCATGCAAAGCACGGTGGTTATATCATGTCTCGCCACTCCGAAAATGGATCGAAAATCGACGCGTTGCGACAATGGTGCGTCACATTCTGAGCAGTAAACCAAAGAAACCTAGAAGGTGGAAAAGAAAGTTAAGCGCGAGCTCGGGTGGTTGTCAGGAATCTTAATAGTAGAACTGAACTGATGCCTCATGCTTGTGGAAAATTTGGTGAAGCAGATCCTTTTAAATTTTAAATAAAAGCCATTCCTTCGTCATTTCGGTATTTGAAGGTTGGAAATCAATTTAATATATTAATAGATGAAAAATTCGATGAAGATAGACGAAAAGAGAGGCGGGGTAGAGGGTCTGAAGGGCGATGGTAAAGAATTGATAACGCTCAAAATTCAGATGTGATCAATCAAAATGAAAATTCATTGTGCGATGATGTTCGGCAGAAGCGATCTTGAGGTTAGGGGTCAGTTGCTGACTGATGGGAAAACATCAAGACGGAGTTCTGGATGGTTTATAGTGACTGTGGATTGTTGTTAACAAATTTTTTTTGTAACATTCCATGATCGATCAATACGAATTTCCGTAAATATTTCACCTTAATTACGTTAATTTTATCTACTTGCTTATTGGTAAATAGGCTGTGATAAAAATGTCTATCAACAAGTCTTTTTAAACAATTCCTGATAAAACTTATGTAATTACTGAATTCAACACCAATCCCGATGTTAGTATTGTATTTTACGCTCACAGGTATTATATCCTGCAAATGTGTGATCGAGAAATTCACTCATTATATTCTAAAATTTGTTATTAAACACTTTTAATCGTTCACTGATATACTACTGACAACTCTTAAATCCTGAATAAAATCTTGTCATCGGTTCACTTTAAAATGCAAATTCCACATGAAAAAATAGATTTTTAAATCGTGAAGTAGCGAGAAAAATTATATTTGCACTGTAGACGATACTCGTGGGCGTCCTTAGAGCTAAAGGTGTCGCCTAGGCACAGTCTTGGGTGTCCCCAGAGCTAAAGATGTCGTCTAGGCACAGTCTTGGGCGTCCCCAGAGCTAAAGGTGAAGTCTAGGCACAGTCTTGGGCGTCCCCGGAGCTAGAGGTGAAGTCTAGGCACAGTCTTGGGCGTCCCCGGAGCTAGAGGAAGTCTAGGCACAGTTTTGGGCGTCCCCAGAGCTAAAGGTGAAGTCTAGGCACAGTTTTGGGTGTCCCCGGAGCTAAAGGTGAAGTCTAGGCACAGTCTTGGGCGTCCCCGGAGCTAGAGGAAGTCTAATCTCTCACGATTTACCGCCCAGAGTCGTCCGTTGGCATCAAGTATCCGTTCTTCAACTTCAGCATCCAGGAGAGTCCTTAGATAATATTCAGTGAACATTTGTACACCATACGCATATGGTGTCCATCGTATTTCGCCATCTTAATGATGTCCATCGTATGTCGTGAATACTTTGCTGACTATTCCAGGCCTAGTGAGGCTAGTGAGCTAGTCCAAGTTAATTTAATCCAACCCCAATTCAGGCGATCTCAAATGTCATTACGGTAAATGCCCATAACAACAGCTCGTTCAACACCTTCTTAATAAAACTTACATTGATGCTAAACAGCCCTCATAAAAATTTAGCGTTTGTGAGCCACTTTCAAATGATGCGCAACAAAAGCGTTAGTTTCGAAGTCTTGAAAATATGTTACGCTAAGTGGATAATAATTAATATTGAGCTTATAGAGGCAACCTATTCTGATCTCAGGCAGATGTTTGCCCCTAACCACGCATTTCTATCAAGGGTGAAAAATACGAAAAATAATTTATTGTTTAGTTTAACGAGTTGTACGCGATTTTCCGATACTGTTCGATGTGAAGTGCAATGATTTTGGTTACATAAAAAATGGGGTTGCAGAACAATGCACAGGTTTCACGGTATTGCGAAACACTGGACACGGAGATATAATAAATTTAAAAATAAATGGTAAAAATTCAAATATTCAGGATACAAAATTCGGACACAGCAATTACCACGCAGCACAATTAAATTTCCACTCAACATTCAGACATTCAAGATGAGCATGATGCATGTAAGAAGAAACGTGAGCGAGTGCAATTTGGTCAAAGAATTGGTTTCTGATTATACCGAGATTTAGACTAACGAATTTTTTAATTTCATTGGAAAAGCCCGTTGTTAAAACATGTTACTGAACAATGTTAGACATTTTTAACGGAAAAATTATAACTTTTGTATCATTCGCGGATCGACTAATCACTAAACTAACGTTCACGATCTCATTGCACCGTGCACTGGCGAGCTGATAATCTACCCGCCCAAGCCCCGCCGAGCAGAGCCCATCGCAAGCATTGGAGGACACAGCCTTGCATTGTACGAGTACTTGCTTTATTCTGCCTCGCTGGGCTCGTCAGGCGCCAAATACTGGCGGGTTCGGCGAATACTCCGAAGAATACTAGCTCCGATATCACGTATTCATCGGAGATGAGTATTCATTTCCGATGAATACTCTGATGAATACTCGCGAGTCAGACTCGGTGACTTGGGCCCTGTAGTCAGGCTCGGCTCGTCTCTATTTGGCTCAGTTCGGCTGGTTTGGAGCCAAATCCCGAAGGGTTAGGTAGGTTGGAAGATGAGCCGAGAAAGACTCGGGAGCCTGACTCGAAAAAGACTGGGGCCCTTCAGTTATCCAGCTGTATCCGGTGCCAGTTACCTGCTCATTGGTCAAACAAGCACTAAAAATGGTCCCGTGAAATTGACATTTTTCGAGTTGTCATGGCTTTGCATGGAAGAAATGTAGGAAGCGATGTTGTTTTTTGGCTAAAAGATCAAGGCCAATATTTTTAAGACCTGCAAACATAACTGAATTTTTTCCTTAGACAACTCAGCAGATTAGAATACGGTTCCAGTCATCTCATCTTAAAAATAACAGGAATCAAATTGACATCTACTCTAGTAACAAAGATCCACACATACAACACTCTTTTTAGCTCTAGAAAAACCGACTGGATATCTGAACACATAATCGCGCAGTTGAGAATCGAGGGAGTGATTTGTCCAACTAAACACTCATTTAGGGTCTGGCAGTAATTCCTCCATATGAGAACAATGATTTTTTTCGATAGTTGTTCTAATTACACTCAATTACGTAATTATCTTTCGTACAGAATAATTGTGTGATAAAAGTGTTTCAGTGCGTGATTTGTTGTTTTTTGCTGTCTAGTTTAAACACGAACATCGCTCCAAAACTAATAACAGGCAGTCGGCCTGAGCCAATTAGCTCTAGCCGAGCGCTGGCCATTCCTCGGTCACGTGAAAACCGCAAATCGAAAAATCAGCGCAGCGGCAGCTATCATCATAAAAAACCACGCGCTTTAGAGTAGAAACTTTCAGATCTGAAGACTGAACATGGATTCCATACCCTAGTCCTGAATACACAGCTGTCGAACTTCGCTGCGATGCTTTATTGCTATATGGGACCAATGATTATCCACAACAGGAAACGAGGGGATACGCTTTCAACACAGGTGGGTTCCCTTAACACAAGAGAGAAAAACATCCAACTTTAGGTAGGCTTAGTGAAGCATTATGATCGGTATCTAGCATAAAGCAATGACCATTTAGAAGCCAGTTGTAATGAATAACTGAAGATATGTTGACATTTCATTCAATTTGTTATAATGGTCAGCCCTACACACCTTACGGAAGTTCAAGATGAAACGGCAAAAAAGTTCCTTATCGTTCTCCTTAAAGGTTAACATTTTTTGTCACGATTGGAACTAGAGTTTCAATGAAAGTTTTAATCCAAATACATATGCGACATTGAGGTTTCGCTGCCTTCATTGAAGACAAGCGTGCATGTTAACTGTGAGCGTGGGTGCTGAGAGCTGAGCTGAGTACATTACACTGGGACAATGCCAGAATATTACGTCACACTTATAGGTAAAATTGGTCAGGATGGCGACAAACTTAACTCTAGAGCGAGTGGAAATCTTTTTCGTTTTACACATTGAGAGCCGTCAAAACAATGAAAAATCTTTAAAGATCATTCAAATCCAGAGGATTTTGAAAATTTTGTCAGACGTATGAGACCGATTGTTTCAAATTAAAAAATCAAATCACAACTAGGCGAGAGCCATGGACCAATTGATAAGAAGAAAAAGTGATACTCGCTCCGACATGCGAAAATACTCGCTACTGCAGCACATGCGATGAATCGAAGAATAGTAGTTTCACTTTAAGCATTGTCAATATATTGAACGACTAAACGTAGTGACACTGGTTAGTCCTGACAGATTGCAGTAAGAAAATGCAATACCGAGCCAAAAAACAATCATGATTAATTTATCACCGAATTCTATTCCAAGTCATTTCATGAAAGTTGCAATTGAATCAAAGATTTCATACAAGACGATGGCTTGGCTGCCCAGGATGCGGTCGATTGATATGCATTATGCAGAAGTGATTGTAAGATTCTTGTTTGTGATAATCAAAATTAATTACCTTCTTTGGATTGAATTGGTCACGGAATGTAAACATGAAGGTTGATATTTGCTTCCGTAATTTAGGATATTTTCTAGATTTATAACACCAAAATCGTCATTTCCTTCTGGATGAAATCAGATGAAAATTTACCACACCAACATTTTTTAAACAGTATTTAAACTTCGAAGTTAGTTATGAAAATTTACAAAGATTCTGAGCTACTTAATTCTGTTCCGTACTTTAAAGTATTTCCGCTTCGAAGAAATCGTTGAGAATGGACAATACTCTGTCCTCGCGCTCTGGTACTCCAAGAGCCAAGTCAACGCTTCCAACCATGACGAGGGCGGACATGGCTTCTGCTCTCGTCATGTCGTCCATGAGGTCTTCGAGTGCGCAGTTCTTGAGTAATTCGGCGCCTCCGCCGTCTGCGACATGGGCAGAAAAATCAGACCAGTAGACGGAGAGCAAAGTATGCCGCGAGTCCCGTCTGACGTCTGGAGTGAAGGAAGTTGACAGAAGGAGAGCCAAGTCAATGGCAGGACTGCCGTAGGTCACGAGCTGCCAGTCAATGAGGCAACACAAGATTTGTGGTTCCTCACCAGCGAATAAAAGATTGTTCGCCCAGAAGTCACAATGAACCAAGGTGTTGAGTTTAGGCGAGGGTTTGAAAGCTTTTTGGATTACCTCGGCCATCCTGGTCCCTTCCTGGTATTTTTGCAGCTTTTCCCTGGTGGTTTTGTATTGACTTTTTTTCTGCAGGAACTTGATGAGCAGAGGAAGTCCTCTCTCGACTAAGCTGTGGAATGATGCCGAAGCTTGTGCGGCTGTCAAAAGGTACGGAAACTTTTGCCTGATATCGTAATTATTTTTAGCGGAGTACAGAAAAGAAGCTGCGTGGACCTTAGCGAGAGCCTTGACGGCAGCTATGCCTTGAGGGAGGGACAGCCCTTTGGAAAGGGACTCGGTGAAGAAACCTTTCGATGTCAAGTCTTCTAGTACCAATACGGATTCGGACTTCTCAGAACACGACGCATAGTAGCAAATAGGGAGTGGCAGGGCAGGGATGATTGCCTCCAAAGCTGGCAGTACCTGGAGAAGAAAGGAGTTCTTTCAAGTCTATGAATTCAATATCAGCAGAACAACAGCTAGATTAATGATACGCTTTAGATGGAAGGCGTTGCCTAAGGTCAAAGACTTGAAATTTAATAAACAAATCAACGATGTATCCTAATCAATTTTCATCAAGAAGAAATATTTTCGGGTAGTATGGCTTAACTCAAACCTCGGTGTAGAATCTGATCTCTCGCGTGTCGAGGGCCCACTCGAGCATGAAGGCACGCGACATGTCGTCTGCAGGGGGCAGCTTGGCCACCATGTCCAGGGACCTCGGAGAGCTGTCCAGCGAGTACTCGGCGTGAACTGCCAGCAGCTCCATCAGGCTCGACACTTCGTAATCGCCTCTTGCTTCCTCTTCTTTCGAAGGCGCGCCTACAAGCAGAAAAAAACGATTAAAAATCGTTGGCGAAATATAAGGCTAAGGAATTGAAAATGAAATAATCGGGATTTACAATACACTTACTTAACTACAGGTGATCCGTGCATTTCACCAGCGTTAATTGATCGAATAGTTTAAATTTTGCAACTACCACAAAATTCGATGACTATAGATGTGTTTTTAACATCTTGCATGAAAAGTTCAAGCACACTAATTTTTACAATTGTCCTACAAGCCTACTGACAGACAGCCAGGCGTATTGAGGATGTCAAAAGCCTGTGTCAATATTTATGAAGTTGAGAGAAAAAGATTTCTTTACCGATGTAACAGCAGAACTTCGGTGAAATTCGATGTTTGCAAAATATAGAAATTAATTTTACCTACCATATGATCAAGGAAAATTAGGCTGACATAATACTTACGATGGGACATCTGGCCACATTTGTTCACGGGAGGTCCGCAGCGTACGGTGCCTATGCGCCAGTCATGCACCTAAAATATGCATAAAAAACTGGGATGAATGTCCAATCACTTAAAAACGATCACTATAAAAAAAATTGTGTGAGTAATCACAAGAATTTACGGTCAACGAATCATAGTGCTCGTGTTCATCCTGGTTACCGTGTTTTCTCCGACCGAGTAATTAGACTTCATTTAAAATTTGTTCAAACATTTTCTTGCATTTAAACAGAAATTAATGCTGTGCTATGAAAGTATTTTTTCACACTGAGAAATCATACGAACAGTGCCTAGAGTAGCTACATTATTTGTCGCGTGGCGTCTGTCTTTCTTCAGAAAAGAAACAAGTTACCCGACATCATGGTTGAACTAGTATATAAGTTCAATCATGACCTAACATGACCTTTCAATACCATGATGATCGAAATACATAAAAGTTCATCACTTTGAAGGAACCAATGCACATGTTTTGTGCGCACGATGCTTCAGACGGTTTCGACTTGTTGGTCCTGTTTTTTTTACTGTAAACGTTTTAGGGATGATGAAATTATAATATTTCACAAGCAAATTTAATGGTGCTATTAGACTCAGCACAATTGTAACGTTTAAAAGTGGTTTGCAATTATTTGCAACTTTATATTTATGGTTTAAATTAGTTTATTACTTATTTGAATGGGAACGAAATTCATTTTTCTGGCTAGCTATTCAAGCCAAAGAGAAAAGCCTTATTAAATCGAAAATTCAATTTCATAATATTACCTAACATTGATATGTCCGCTATGAAATCGGCAACGTGTTGCACGAGTATACCTGAAAATGTACGTTATACGGTGTAAAATGTTCGTGAATGGTGTGCAATTCAATTGAGTTCAATTGCAATTCAATCAAGTTCAATTGTTCTTACGTTGTCTAAAGAAATTGGGATCAAAAAATCATTGGTGGAGACATTAAATCTCAATTTCTAACTTCAAAACTGCATGAAAATAGATATAATACACAACAACCCCACAAAAAATTGACCTAGCAGCATCACCACAGCTTCGCTCTCACAGCAACCGTATATAAGGAAGTCATGCTTATGCTTCCAATCACGGAACCGGACGCAACTCGCTTTTTTCCCAGAGAATCCTAAATAAAACTTCACGATGCATTGGCTGTCACGGCAGAGATTCTGTGAACCATGAGATATAAATCTGCAGTATATATACTGAATATTTACAAAGTAAACCAATTATTATACAACAAACGGTAAAAGCATTGACCACCTTCCACAAGATGTTTAGTACGGAAACGAGACCACATGACAGAAATAGGAAAAAATAATATATATAATTCATGTGGTCAGTAATATCTTGAGAGCAAAATGATGGTGGATGTTATTTTAGAAACAACATTGCCTTACCATTATTTGCACTCAAAGAGATAAGTGGAAATTTGTCCGGATAGTGACGCACTTTATAAGTTTGTGTGGTTCATCCGGAACCAGCTTGATCCAACAAAAAAAAAAGTCTTTTAATGCTGCGTTTGCTTCGAGCTAGTGCTGTGGGTAGCAATTATTGCAACAATATCACCAATTGCAATTGCAAATGTGCAACTACTTGGACAATATCACCTGTTCATTGGGCTGAGTGTAGAATGATAAGGCAGCAATGATACTTTGAGGAGCATAAACGCCTCAGCGTTGCGAATAAGAGGCATAAAGCCATAAACTCGAGACCTCAATTGAAGGCTCGGCAAGGCATACAATATTAAAGGCGATGGCAGCAAGCAGCGGCTGCCGAGTCCGACGTATGGGAAGTGCAGTGTTAATGTGTTGCGCTAAATATGGAGCGCCATGAGCGTACATAGTGAATCGAATAATATTTTATTTACATCAAGTAATTAGAATCGGGTTTTGTGCATGAATACGATGCAATATCTGAGAATAAAAGATCCATTCTCAGTAGCTGGAATATGAAAATACTGGTCAGTGTGGCCCAGTGGTTACGGTTCAGAGAAGCAGGATTGGAGCAGTGAGTTGTGGGTTTGATCCCAGCTCTGGGCCGAAGTTTTTGGTCAGAATCGGCAAGGAAGCTGTGCGGTTAAGCACCGCAAAATTGTAGCAGTGAGTTGCATGTTCGATACCGCACCAATTGCCGTTCATGTTCTGCGATGTTATAAATCGGCGACAGGCATTCAGCCTAATAAACGCATAAACCGTTATTATTATATGGTTTGTTTATTTACTCAATTACTCGTATTACAAAACTTGACGTTACAAATATGTTTCAATGCGTCAATGCTTCAGTGTGTAATTGTATTTTTGGTTTCTAGTCACTTAACTTGACAAGAGTACCATTATTGTATGGAAAATATTGAAGTAACTAACCTCTATCTCAGTTGAATTTATCGACTCCTTGGTGCGATGGAAGCTCGTCAAGATGGTCTCGAGCCACTCACGAGTGGAGGCTCGGTCTTCTGCGTCGTACGAAGACCGCCGAGAACTGCCAGAGTCGCACGAACTTGCCTTTGTGAACTGCGACGCCATATTGCGATCCCTGTAAACAGATTATGCTGTCTTCACGTGCCCCTGTAATGCATTAACAAAATAAACCTTAAATGAGAAATTCGCACGAGGAGTATGCATACGTGGAAATAAGGGATAGAAGATAGGTTTATGGTAGTATATATATGACGTAGAATCAAACGTGGATGAAAGAGGATACAAACGTTAATAAAATAATATAAATACAAGAATTCTTGTCTAAAAATCGCTACTGCAGTTGATGAGCGGCATTATGAAAACACAAGTTAATACAAGTCTGAAATTCACTATGTTATTTTTCAGTACTAAAATTCCCAGCTTCAAATTTGTAGCAGAAAAGTTTCAATTTTACATTTTTATTTAAATGATTAGTACTGTATGGTTTCTGTTGGTGGGCGCTGACTTGAAAACAATGGTGATTAATTTTAACGTTGACGGTTGAAAAATAACTAAATATTATTGATAACATTGACATATAAATGTGAATAACATTGTAACTAAAGGAAACCACGTTAATTTATATTCCCGAAACTTCTAACATTTCCATAGCAGTAGCTGTGCCATCGACGGCAGCGATGTAGAGGGAGAGTAGTAACGAGTGAGAGGAGAGAAGGACGCTCAGGCGTGACAGCTCTCAGGTGTCACAGCGTGACACGTCAGCGTGAGAGTAGCAACGCCCTCCCGCACGCTAGTCCATGTGTGAGTCATCGCGTCGTGACGACTGACGACTAACTTCACTCTTCACTTCTTCAGTCGAGTTAGTGACCTCATGTAAACACACATCAACCCGACTTTAGGTGCATATCAAGGATTTCCTTCCGTCGGTACGGTTACCCTATAATTCCAAACATTGTTTCCTTATTATCACTATATTCATTAGCTCAGTACCAGCAATAAGACAGCGTTCACGAAACGTGCAGCGGGAATACAGATGGCAATTTTGGTCGTGCTTATTGTTGGTACTGAGCTAATGCATATGATGATAATAAGGAAACAATTTTTGGAATTATAGGGTAACCGTACCGTAAAAGTCGGGTTAATGTGTGTTTAACCCAAGCAAAACGACGATAACTTCTACGAGTTATGGCTGATGAAATGAAGACTTATAATATTGTCAAGAATACAGTACTCGCAGAACAATAACCAAGAGAAATATAATAAATTACTATAATATCCGTCAACCAGCGTGCCAGAAATCCCGCTGAATGGAAAAGAAATCCGAGAATTAATCGGTTTCCCGTCTGATGTGCAATAGAAGATTTGTCTACAATCCTTGTAACAGTCGTGAGATTCTGGTGTATAAAAATGCCAACTGCCGTATGGCACTTGATTCCAATAACATTTAATCAGCTATTGCCATTTCAGTCTTTCTTTTAAAATATTGATCCCCGAAAGTTTTTTTCTGTCTTTTAGAATATTGAAAAAGCCCACTAAGCCCCGAAAAAAAAGCCCCTTTCTGTCCCCGAAAGCCCGCTAAGCCGTTTTCATCATTCTTCAATTAACTCATGCAAGTGATATTATGGATCGATGAGCTGCAAGATTCCGTTAGAGAACCTCTGGCAGGAAAACTGTGTGAGCACCACCCGCTACACGGAAATGTAAGGCAAGAGCTGCTGCCGTTCGGAAGCGATCGATCGAAGCTGCGCGGCGCGCCGTATACCGACTAGAATTGCGGTACAGTTGGACGACTGCCATGCCGGGATGCGCTGAGGTTGGCAGTCCAGCTTACAGTCACATAGAACTTTGTTCAGCTGCACGAGCAATACGACTTGGCTTCGTTCAACTTCGAACAACTAGCAGTCCATTGCCCGATACTCGCGACTTTCGTCAACCAACGACCTTTCATGTCGGTCCTGAAGAATTTATTCAGATTTCGTACAGCAACTTTTGAGTAGAATTGTTTTGGGTAATTTAAGTAAAAAACGCACGCAATTATCGCACAGTTTCGTAAGCTTTAGAATAAACTTACAATTTCTCATGACTAATATTTTATACCTACGCGCGAGGAGCCCATTGCCCTTCAATCATACCTATGCGCTAATTCATCATACGTTAAATTATTCCCACAATACGTATGAGTAGGTAACTTGCTCTGTTATTCATGACAAAACTGGTAAGCTTTTCATCTCGGTTATGGTAAAGCTGCCTTCCATCTTCTACAACCGGCGATTAAGTAGCAAAACGCTATAGTTTGATATGAACCTACTTGTAGGAGTTTTGGGAGGGACCAAAATGTGTGCAGCGAACTTGCTCTTAGCTTGCGCGTCAGGTCAACTTTCCTGCAATTTTGTATGGCTAAAGAGCCTCACTAAAAGAGGCGCTTCTTGATCTAACCTACTCGTGTTGAAATCCTGTGATAAACTTAAACTTTTTACCTCTGTACACTCTACTGGACAAACACGACGGTGTTACTAGCAACACCAGAAATTAACAATCACTCCCAGAATTGGACATCACATACGCAAATGAGAACAGATACAGACAATTTTTACGCCAACAAGATACATGACCAGCGAATAAAATATCCGCTATTTGAATGCTTAAATTTTACAGACTCAACAATTAAGTCGCTATTTTACTTTATTTGCGTTGCATAAATAGACGGTTAGATTCGCGTGCAAAAATATAGAATGAATCCACATGTCAAGAATGTGCAGTCAGGTATTAAATGGTACCACACAAACTCACAAGTAGAATTACTTTCCGAGAATTCAGAGGGATAAAAATACATGGGCAGCTTCCAAGCGTAATACTTCCTCAATAAAGGGGAAGGCATCAGCATTATCGGGAGCAGAATATTTATTTGCTTTCTTGGTGCAGGGATATCTGAGCGCTTTAATTTAAGCTCACCTTGAAAGAAGGCGACAGTCAGTTTCCTCTATAATGCAAATTTTTCTATCACAGTGAAAACGACCTCCTGTAAATAAACTTTCAACGCGACGGCATGGAGATTAGGACCGCACAGGCACACGTACAATCACTCTTCCCGACAGCCAACAGCATCCTGACGCCAGATCGCTGTTGAGTGTTGACGGTGACCGAGACGCGCAAGATGACAGACGCAAGTTCAAGCGCCCTGATAAGGGACTAACTTGAAAACACAGACATGGCAAGTCACACGAAGATTTCAGGATTACGATGAATAAAGGCGAGGTCGGTATTTTAAACGTCGTGAATTTGTTTAAATGGCACATGGCACATCAAGTATTTGTTTAAATGGCACATCATATTTCTTGACTAGAGTTAGTGACAATAATAGGTCTTGGCGCTAATAGCAATAAAGCTTTTTCTGCCCTTTAGTCGTTTCTTGACATCAGAGAATTATTATAGAATAGAAGTGTCGGCATTGAAGAAATAGGACCATGGCCTGTTGCCGATTCTTGAACTTTTCGTGACTTGATTCACAAGTCATCCGGCCTTTGAAACCCGATTTTTCCATAACTGACGATTGATTGAGATAGCTGCTGGACTTATTGCCTGGTCCGTAATTTACTAGGCATTTTAAGACTGAACATATGCTCCTGCATAGCTTCGTCTAGTCTGTTTTTGAAGGCGTTCATACTCGGAGCGTCAACGATGCTACCATGGAGGCTGTTCCACATGTCGGCGACTCGAAGCGAGAAGAAATGTTTTACCGGTACATGAATATAATTGTTTGAATAGGTCACCAGTGAAATTTCCTAAGTCAAGTAGTTTGGTCATAGTTTTGCTAATACGACCATATTAACTAGGCATCAAATTATGGGCGCTTTTTGAAAGTGAAATTCATAATACAATTGCTCGTTCATATTCATGTACCGCACGCGACTGGACATTACAGTACGGTGGGCTTTGAGCCTTTAGTTCAGTCCGCAACTTCAGTGCGCAAATTTGGTTTCCCGCAGTCACCGTGTCCGTAATCGTTGAACGGGAAGGGATTTTCTTCATTACAGATCAGATCCAAAGAATTTTTTTTTCAATAATGAAATCTTGATCTGAAACCGAAATAAATGAAACAAATATAACTCGGTACTCACTGCAGTGAGTGACAGAGAGCGCATTTTCTCGCCGACGAAAACTTGAGGTCACGGCCGGACGGAAAGACAGACGAACACGGCGAGCACAATAGTGCATTTTTTCATAAATGAGAAAATGCGCTAAAAAGGCTCAATAGCATATGTAAATTATGATCAAGCACTCATACTGCTCAAGTGAAGACCGGCCGGTTCAACCATGAGGCCGGTTATACCAGCGAGACGTCCAGCACTCGAATGGGCCTCATGTAGCTTCTCATTCTCACCAGATATATTACTATAAATTTATTTTCTTTCTACGACGTATAGATTTAGTTTTCTGAAGATCGCTTATTTTTATGACCAGCAAAGTCATTTGACGTTATAGTTTAAGTACTAGCGTTTAATTTAAGCTATTTTAAATGCAAAAATAACAACAGAGGCAGCAAAATTATACTTCTTTTGAATGTTAAGATAAACATTGACGCGCACGCGACTGGACATTAAGAAGGCGACTGAAAAAAATAGTCCGCATCCACGTATCCTCTATTGTAAGTTCTGAAAAATTTCTTAACGTAATCCATCCTTTAAAAACATTATAATGACGATCTATTTTTCCTCCATAATGTGGTTTCTGAAAGCAGCCTTGACAGAAAAAGTTCGTGTTTTCGTTTCCGAGATGTGCAAACAAAGTGTCGCGCCGCTAGGGGAGGATAAAGAATAACAACACCTTATTCATTACATTAATTTAAACGATTAAAATTTATCTACATATTAACAAGGAACTTCACAGAAGCGCATCAAAAGTCTTGTCAGTTTTCTCAACGGACAAGAGACGATATTTAATTATCTGTAGTGTCATTCGTACGACGTTAATGAATGAGCCAATGATGAATGAATCAGCCACTTCCAAATGAGGTGTAATGATTTGCTATTACTTTGGTAATACGAGTAATTGTATTATGAATTTCACTTTCAAAAGCGCCTCTAATTTTATGCCTAGTTAATATGATCCGTATTAGCAAAACTTTGACCACACTACTTGACTTAGGAAATTTCACTGGTGACCTATTTAAACTGGAAATTTCACTGGTGACCTATTTAAACTGGAAATTTCACTGGTAACCCATTTAAACAATTACGTTCATGGACCGAACTCGACTAGTTTTTGGGCGCTTTCAGCTGCAGGGCAGACAGGTCGAGCTTGTCGAACTCTTTGACCAAGTCCATGTGGGAGAAATTCTGTGGCTGCTCGTGGAAGAGTTTAAGTAGCGCCGTCTTGCTGGGCTCGACGCCGGAGTAGTAGAGCTGCACTTGGTTAGCAAGGAACTGCGCCTCCTTGCCACTCTGTCAAACAAAATTAAAATTCGGCAGGCAGAATTTTTTTTTGCTTTTTAGCGCATTTTCTCATTTATGGAAAAAATGCCCTATTGTTCTCGTCATGTCAGTCTGTCTGTCCGCCCGTCCGTGACTTCACGTTTTCATCGACGAGAAATGCGCTCTCTGTCACTCACTGCAGTTAGTACCGAGTTATATTTTTTTTGACTGTCAGAGTTAAACATCAAACAGAAACAGACACGTGAACCTATATCATGATCAAATAGCGTTTTCGTTGAGTCAAAGAAATTAATGAACAACTTTTTGGCGCATTTTATCATTTATGGAAAAAATGCACTATTGTGCTCGCCATGTCCGTCTGTCTGTCTGTCCGTCGTCCGTGACTTCAAGTTTTCGTCGACGAGAAAATGCGCTCTCTGTCACTCACTGCAGTGAGTACTGAGTTATATATTTTTTTTAATGCGTAAAAATTCTAAATAATGGACAATGTTGAAAAGCTTGCAAAATGAAATAAATAGAACCCTAAATTATTCTATTAACTCAATTAGAGAAAATGAGTCTTATTCCAGTAGGCAAATATTCAAACGAACAATTCTATGAGCCAAATCCAAAATGTTTTGGGTTGAGATGAGATTGTAATGCGATGAATGGATGAATGCAATTAACCAGTTAACAGAATTATACGATTCAACTAATCGTCATTTGACAGATAATATAATTATCGAAGGTACGATAATTTATACTTATATTCAGATTTCCAAACAACGTTGACCGCTTAGAAAATTTGGTCTCGCAAGCGTCACTCACAAGAGTATTGGTGTCATACTCGCCCCGCATGAGCACGATGTCGAGGCTCTCTTGCAGCTCCGTGTAGTGCACCATCGTGAGGCACTCAGGCGCGTTCTCTTGGTACGCCTGCACACAAGAAGCTTGGCTCGTGGGGTCAACATTTAAACGGAGACTTCTATGAAAATCTATTTTTATTTTTACCATAAATGGTCGAGAAAAATTCTCTCACTAACAAATAGGATCATAGAACCAAACGTTTATTTTGTTTTTACGACGTTCAATAACGGGAAAATGCAGAGGAATTTATAATCAAATTAGCATAGTATGAGTTAGCAATCAAATAAGACTTTCTTTGACTCGAAGTGGTAACTCCTTTACAATATTGAAGACTTTCCAAAGAAGAGCATTTCCTTAAGATCTTATCTGTGGCAGTTAGCGCCAAGAAATACGAAGATAGATACAAATATAAATGATGGACGAGACGCTGACCTGGTAGTTGATGAGAGGTGTGAAGTGCACCTCAGGTCCGGCAAACTGGGCGAGGATGAACTCATAGCCTTGCTCTCTTGGTAGGGCGAATAAAAACTGTCAGTATGAATGCAATTGATTATCAGTGAATAAACAGCGAACAAAACAATTCAAGCATTTGAAAAATAAAGAATGTAATCAAAGAATGAAGCTAAATTCTCAAAAGAAGCAGGAATGTTCAAAGTTGAGTGCTACAGAAATTCATGTTTCTTCAAGCTGCCGTAAAATTATTAAACCAATAATAATATAACGCACAAATGAGTAATGAACTTCAAGTTAAAAATATTCAGCTCGAGGGAAGAGTCAAGAAAGGTTTTAACGTCTTCGCTAGGGCTACCTTATCGTAGGTGGTGGCGGTGGCGCGGATGGAGTCGTAGAGTTGACCCTTCATTACTCCGCTGATGACGGGGAAGTTCTGCCAGTGCTGGTTCCACAACTGCATCAACACAAGCCAATTTATTAACTTGTAAAATATACTAATTATATTGCAGGAACAGAAACTATCGGACTTGTTTTAGGCAGTGTAACAAACCCGGCCTTGATCAAATCGCAATGAAAAATTAATTTTCACAACCACTGTAATAAACGTGTTTCGAAATTTGTCTCATAGAGAAACAGAAAGGCAGACAAAGCATCGTTGCTACAGCACTACAGGTATGAGACTAGAACTACTATGATCAAGTTGATATCAGTGAATAAATAGACTCACAAAAGTAACTTCCTCGGCATTCTTGTACCGAAGCAGCTCGGTCTTCATGATGCTGTCGAGTTTCTGTGGCAAAAGAGAGAATTATATGTTCTACGCATTCCAATTACAGGCATGGACATCAGTATTACATTTTGTTCTTCAATGTAAAAACGTGTACAATGTGATAGTGCAGAAATTAGTATCATATGGCAGAATTTTCTTGTTTATATGTTTACAATTAAAGACAAAAGAATGCATTGCAATTGTCAAAGAGTCGAATAATTCTTCACATGACGTTGGTAGGTCAAAAGGCAGGTTTAACAAGTAATACCTAATAATATATTAACGACGTTTCGAATGTAACAAAATTCATTTTCAAGTTAAGAGAAACATTGAATAATGAAATTTTGTTGGACATAATACCCGTAAATAAGATTAAACACAAAACTTTCGAGCCAGAAATTCAATCTCAAAGTTTAGACAAATCCAGTAGTTTGGAAATTGATTGCTGGGGTCCAATCCAAATTGACGAGGATTCCAGCAATAATATAATTAGTCGGTTAATGTTGTGCACCTCTGCATGGTGGCGATGCTGGTGGGTTCCTCCAGCACAGTGAGAGCGACGGTCTTGTGAGTTTCTCTCAGGAGGTTCCTCTGCCTCCAGACTGAAGATGGCAGGTGAGACAGTCTCGATGTCGTGGTTGTTAATCCAATTACTCCAATGTAGTCCAAGAGACGAAGAAGTCAAAACCTCTTTGAAGCAAAATTCATAGACTACACCGGCCTCTTGGAGAACTTCTGCTTTTTGGCAGGGACCATTATTGCGAATAGTCCGGAGCTTGAAGTTGTTGTCAAGGGTGTTACCAAGCCTGCCAAATTCATCAATGATATTAAAATGAAGTTGCTAGTTTGTAATACTCAATGTCGTAGTTGTTAGTCCAATTACTCCAATGCAGTCCAAAGGTCTTAATACATTGAGTATAACAAGCAAGCAACATCATCGAAAGATCATTGATGAATTCAACAGGTTTGGAAAAACACTTAATTTTCGCTTATTGCGTACGGGTCACGCAGGAGCGTTCATTACGGATAGCAGTTTATTGCAGGCCGGGGTCGAAAGTTCATAGTGTGGCATTACCATAGTCCAATCTGGTCAGAACGAGCACCACCACAAGGGCCTCGAGAGACCGACTGACGTTACGTTTTCGTCGCAGAGCGGCAAAACAAGCGGTGGTAACTTTGGCAATATGATTGTTCATAAAAGGTTCAGAGTCCAGCAGAATGCCAAGTTGTGAATGAAGACGAAGGCATGATAAACTCCTTGTTCACGCGAACAGGGTTGGCTGGAAGCTGATGCTGGCAACAAGCAGTCTAAAACCAAATAAAGTCGGCGCAATACTCCAAAAAAAAAAAAAAAGTGTGCGCACGAAACGAAAATGTCAGCTCTCGGCATTACTGTTTACACAGTTACATCGAACCAACATTACTATGTAAAGAAAAGAAGAGAGAAATTATGTCTAAGAACATTGCGCCTGAGAAGCGAGGCTCGTCCTTCCCTTTACGATTGAACGATCAATCTTACATGCCGAATGCTCATCTCTTCATCATGAACGCACAATGTTATTACTAATGCTGACAGCAAATTGCTTACTTTTGGGGGCGCGAAGGCGTAGGCGCCACTAGGCAATGTGGTCTTGCCCTTGGGTGCCTTGGAGGAAATAGGCTTGACGCCTGCAGCGCCCACGACCGCGTCAGCAGCTTCGTTCTTAGCCTCCGACTTGCGAGTTTGAACCGCCTTCACCAGCTCCACAGGTCGCTCCCTGTCGCCGTGTGGAACACGCCAAGATTAATACACTGCATTAAGCTGTAGGATCAGGCGATAAAGATCACGCTCTTCTTTATATAGTGAGGGAGGCGAGGTCGCTATGGGACATTTCTCAACATCGCATGACACTCTTTTGAGTCTCGCAAGATACGTGACGATCTCGGAAACTCAGTGAGCAACATATGGTTGTGGATATTGCTGTAGGGCACAGAAATGATGCAATACTCTGCTACTGAACTGTTACTCACTTTTTAATCTTGTCGATTTTTTGTGCATATTTCCCATAGAAAGGGTTGCTCTGAAGATGCTGCATTGCCTCATCCATTTTCCGGAATGTCAGCGCAAGGCACCGGACCTGAAACGAAAGATAATAAAGAGAAAAGTCACCATCTGCAATAATTTTTAATGATACGAAAACCAATTTCTAATCTAATAGAAGCTCGGGGTATTTTACCTCACAACTGATGTCCTAAAAGCATGCTAAGTCATTGAACAAGAGTTTTTTGTTAGCCATTCCCCACCAAATAGCAAGGCTAATGTTTTGATGTACATTTTTCTTGTTAGTAACATTTGTACACCGATCAAGGAACTTTAGTTGGTAGGTACTTAGAACCATTGCTACAATTGATGATAACAGAAAGAAAAATTGCTTAGATCTATTGCTACAACTGATGAAAAGCCATGGAATATCAAGTTGATCACAGACATCATTCCAACCTCTTTGACATCAATTTGAATGCAATCCATAGAAAAAAAACAAAATTTGCATAAATAATGTAAATGACCTTGGAGGAATCGGAAGGTATTCCTGTCACTTAAGACCATTTCTCCAAAATTAAATACAATAAACAAAAATTATGAATGGTTACACAGATGTAAGCATTTCATTCTACATGGTACAAAAAAAAAATAATTACCTGATTAGATGTGCCAGCAACTTGACCATAGAGCTGTAAAAATTGACTGAATGGCCTTGGCCAACTCTGCATCCTCTGAAACCTGGTATGTAATATTATATTGTATACACAACAGACTTCAAACTACAATCCATGTATATAGGTAGTCAATGCAATGTGAGTTTTTCATCTGTCTTTCATGTCTGATGGTATTTCAAAATTGCTAAAATCTGATGATTCTTCATTCAAATTTTTGCTGTAACAAATTTAAACCCAGAATATTGCATCATCAAATTTTTGATGAAATTCAAATTCTTTTTATGAAGTTGCATTCAATACGTAGACCTCAGTCAAAAGGGAAAAAAACTCATATCTGATTCCAATTGAAAGTTAGCTGTATAACTATGATTGAAAAAGAGATACACATGAGGTTTACAGGTACAGAGAGATGTCAAGTTATATGAGAAAAACGCAATAAGTAATGAACATCACTAACCAAAGTTAAAATTGTTGGGATATCTTGCTAGCCTTCACATGGGAGGGAGTGCTGGTTCCCTTAGCACAACATGTGTGCACTTCTTGCCCAAATATGAGATATAGAATAACTCAACTCAAAACAAAGATTCATTCAAAATAACCATACAGTATACCGTAAAATGGGGTAACTTAGACCGGCGGGGTAACTTAGACCACTTTTCGTTTTTTTAACAAAAACCCCCACAACTCAAAAACTATTTGACATAGAAAAATTTTGTCAATGGGCATTGAAGGCCTAATACTGAGGCTACATAACACAATAGGAAGATTTGAAAAGTTTGCATATCTAATAGGTTAAAAAATTAAAAATGTGACCCACGAAAAAAAGCTATTATTTAAAGCCTGTCAGAGTACCCCCTCCAATTTTTTTATTTTTTGGTTAAATAACTCCAGGTTTTGATGCACTGTAGTAGAACTCTTCTAGTTACATATGCAAATGACAAATTTTAGGAAAGTGTCATAGTTTGCAAATGGGGGGCGCCGCCCCCAAATGGGGTAACTTAGACCACCTAATGTCAGCCCTGACGGGGTAACATAGACCGGCTTGGAAGTTAATATAAAATTACCATATATAACATATTTTATGTTTGACAGCCTATTTATGTTTTTTCTTTATGTTTCAGACTCTACAGAGTCTTATATATGGTAATTTTAACTTAATTTCCAAGCCAGTCAATATTACCCCATCAGGGCTGCCATTAGGTAGTCACATTTATGGGGCAGCGCCCCCCATTTGCAAACTATGACACTTTCCTCAAGTTTGTCATTTGCATATGTAACTAGAAGAGTTCTACTACAATGCACCAAAATCTGGATTTATTTGGAGTTATTTTACCAAAAAATATAATTGATTTTACCACCCGGTCTAAGTTACCCCAAGAGCTGGGGTAACAAAGACCACCACTTTTTTTTAAATTACATAAAGACTGTGAGAGGCAGGAGCCAGCAATTTATGGTGAGTGAAGCTAGAGTATAGACCTGTATTTTGCATGTTTCAATTCAAGTTTAATTTAGCTAGTAAAAAAATGGGCATCATTTATAAAAATAAAAGTGGTCTAAGTTACCCCATTTCACGGTATTGATGGTCAAGTCAACTCAATCAAAATATTGTTATTGTGAAAATATTAGGTTGTCGATTTTTAATTAATTTTATTGCAATAAGGAAAGATCATATATCCGTGAAGTTAAAAAAAATTACTAACACTCACACAGGTGCGAATAAAATAAACAACAGGTCAATTGTTTTCGACTTTTATTTGAATAGCTCCTTGGCTCTCTTCTTCTTTTCTTTCCTCTCTAGATATTTGTCTAGTTTGTTGTCTTTCTTGAGTGCCTGGTAATTTTTAACCAGCACCTCCAACTTGTGATCACTCTTCTTTTTCAGGATAGGCCTTCTGCCTTCTTTGAGTGCACTTATCATGGCATCTTTTTCTTGCTTCTTTATGCTTCTTTCTTCCATAATCTTCTGCTTCTCCCTCTCCTGATTGTCAATTCTCTGGATGGCTATTTTAATTTTTCTTCTTTCAACAGGATTTTCAGCCTGAGACAAAGCTTGCTGAAGTGTGGCTCGTTCCTTCTGTCGCATTTCAGCCAAAAACTGATAGTTTTTACTAAATGCTGATATGTCTAAGTGCCCAGACATATCATCAAAACGAGGGTCGCGAATCACTCTTTCTTTAGACGTCTTCCTGTGCTGTTTCCATAAGGGTGGCGGAGCTCTTCTAGTCAGGCTCATTTCTATGGGACCACAATGCTTCTTCTTTCCTTTTTTTAACCCAATATCACATTCCTCAGCTGAAACTTTATCTCTTGGTTTACCAAGTTTTTGTTTATTCAAACTATCTGAGACTTGCCCTAATGAAATATTTGCAGCAGCAATTGAAGAGCTTACAGGGTCTGAAACTGGTGAATTTTGGGAAGCAACAAGTTCTGCAGAGGACTCAGGGGAAGCAGCACTGGTCTTGCTATGAAGTGACAAAAGACTGGCAAGAGACTTCCTTTTTTTATCCATTTTGGATGTGTATGCACTGAAACTTTTTAACAACTCAAATACCTGAAATAAATTTCTGTTATTAAAAACTTTTGAATGATGAAAAATATTTGTGTACAAAGTAGGTACATGTGCAATGAATTATAATCTAAATAACCTGCAGGCAGGCCTATTTGATTGATACTGGGATGGATTGTATATCTATGCAATATGGGACTCCCGTTGCTTTAAAAACTGAAATTGAAGAAGGGACTTGTCAGACAAACATTTAACAGGCAATTCCCATGTAAGAAATATTTTGAATCATTAAAAAAATTTACTTAAGAAGGAGAATTACATCTTGATATTAAAATCTTATTTTTCTCTTCATTTCCCCTAACTCTATCTTTTCCCTAATACAACAAAACTACACCACTAAAAATTCAATTCCCATCTTAAATAGGTACATATTTACTGACACCTGGCAACTTCCAAACAGATACACACACACAAACAAAAAATAAAAACTGTCATGAATAAATAATAGGGAAATAAAATACAGGTTCTGCCAGTTAAATTTTGGTATTTAGCATAGGCTACAACTTTTAATTCAAGCCCCAGCTTCTAGCAGCAAGTTTAGCAAGTATTCATAGAACATTTCAATACTGGCCATCAAAAGACACTTGCAATTGGACCTAAAAAAACATATGCTGATGAGATATTTCAGCAGCTGAATGAAGAGCAATATTGCCAAGAGAGTAACACTTTTGGGAGTGACCAAACATAGTCCCTCCTAATTTCTCAAAAAGAACCCCCATGACCATTGGTTCATGTTTTAGGCTAAGTTATTTTGAATCTGAAAATGATTATCTGATTATTATTCAATACATATCATCTCCTCCTACCATGCAAATAATTAGAATGTGAGCATTTAAATGATAGCTCTAACTTGGGCAACAAAATTTATGAGTTTCCATCTGTTCTAAAAAAACGGAAGTAGCAATATCTATTCATTTATTTTAATTAACTTGATGTACCGTCAACTGGGATGACTTCTGCTGCCGGGGTGACTTCAGCCAACGTTTATGATTTTGTTTTGCGGCCATCTGTTTCTGTTGTAGTTGTGTTATGTGATTGGAACAAAATGGTATCCTATGTAGTTTTTTCTCATCTATCGATTGGAAACTGTTTTGTTTCAATAATTTTATATCCTGCTTGACCAACACAATCTGAATGCCACAGTACTGTAAAGGAAAATAACCTGAGTGCAAACTTCAATATTTTGAGATACGAAAAGAATTTTGGGATCAGATTTGTTTCACTTATTTTGGTATCTTGTATAATGATTATATCAATGGCTATATGTTTTTTACCAAATGTAATATATATGCTTGAAAAATTAGCTGGGCAAGTCACCCCATAGTATATGGGCTAAATGGGGTGACTTTGGCCAGCCAATAAATGTTTAGAATAACAGATTCTTTTTATTTTTTCCGACAATATGCACGGCTATAAACGTAAATTAGATTCTGTGCCATATAGGATATATTATGAGGAGTCATTTAAGAAAGCATTGCAATTGATAAAAGATGGTGTTTAGCTTAAGAGAAGCTGCTAATATTTGCATAGTACCTCTTTCAACTTTGAGCGACCGATGTGCTGGCCGTCATATGAAAAATTTAGGACAGTCTATATACTCATTCACCTACAGAGGAGTCAGATTTAGTATGCTACATTATTCTGCTTTCAGACTGGGGTTTCCCATTAGATGGTATGGATCTGCGTTTTTTGGTTAAGAATTACCTTGACAAACTGGGTCGCACTTTACGTAAGTTCAAGGGTCGCACCTTTATCAAGCATCATTGGTTTTTTGAAGAATGCTCGAGATCCCATGGGGACTAGATTTTTCAAACTTTCACATCCAGCTACCATTGAAATCGACAGAAAGCAGCCTTAATGAAACATATGATTCACAAATGTGGGTTATATATTTGTGTTACAATTTTTATAATAGGTACACAGTGGCACTGATTATCATTTTTTAAAACACCCTATGTGGCCGATGTCACCCCGCTAATGGTTGAATTTGGCCTCAAAATCATTTTACTATGTTTTTGCTGTGTTTTAACACATATGGCCAAAGTCACCCCATTGCAGGGTGACATTGGCCACCCAGCTAATTAAAAAAATATTATTAAGCGATAAAAGTGACATAATTTAGACATGACATATTCAAATAAGAACCTTTCAGTAATATATTTACAATCACCAGCAATGCCTCATTCCTATTTTGTAGGAATTTGATCGACAGAAACTAGTGTAATTTGGCTGAAGTCACCCCAGTTGATGGTAATCAAATTAACCCTTTACGCCCTGGCGTGACAAATTCGTCACACAGAAAAAAACATCGGTTTTCCAACAATTTCACGTTTTCTGTCATTTTTTTCGAAAAATTCACAAGAATAAAAAAAGTCTTAGATTTATTTTTTACATATGTGTACCAAGTTTCAAAGTTATCTGTCAGTAAGTAACCGAAATAAAATTTCCAATTTCCAATGGCAATGTCCAATTTCTTATGGAAATTCTATTTCGGTTAATTACTGACAGATAACTTTGAAACTTGGTACACATATGTAAAAAAACAATCTAAGACTTTTTTGTTTGTGGGAATTTTTCCAAAAAAGTGAAAGAAAACGTGAAATTCTTAGAAAACTGACAAAAAGGGGGTACTGTAGAAATCTATCACCTCCTATGATTTTTGAGCTACAACATCAAGACGCATATCATTCGATGCGTAAGGACCATATCTATTGATTGGTCCTTGCTGTTTTTCAAAATTCTAATTTTTGTGGGTGGGGTGGGCATTTTTCGAAAAAAATTGGTTTCTCCCCCCCCTTTTGAATTTCCCCTTCTCTTTTTTCAAAATATTTTCAAAACTATAACGAAAATGAAAAAAAGCTTCGACCAATCTCTAGATCTTTTATTTGCGAATTGAACGGTATATTACTCATTGCTGTAGCTTAAAAACTCTGGGAGGAGATAGGTTTGCAGTGACAATAAGTGTGAATGTTCAGTAGGGCGCGACAAAGTCCCGAGCCCCTCAAAATAGGCATTCAAGGTGACATAGATGCAAGACTAGACATTACTGGAGCCAAAATTCAGTCAAGGATGGTGGGAACGACTGCATGAGCACCATCCCACATGACAGCAGCCGGGTAACTAAAGAGCAGCGTCTTCAGGTTGTCTATTTATGGGCCCGACCAGTAATTTTCGCCCATATTAAATGTTAAAGAACTCCCCCACCCCTAACCCTTTCACGAACTGTCGTCAAGGCATAAATCAACGTACAGAGACGATTTTGGTACCGTTGGATAGGTCAGAATGTCAGCTTTGAAGTGAGACATAAAACGGAAAAAGTGAATTTTACGATTTTCATCCCAGAAATTCAGGGCGTAAAGGGTTAAATCAAACTTATTTGGTTACCCATAAAATTTAAATTATCTTAATTTAACTTAAACTTGACATTATTCAACTGCAAATTACTCTTTAAAGGTACAAAATGATGAAAATCACATGAGTAAATACATATTATATATAGGTAGGTAATTGTTCATACTTTCTCTGAAAGGGTTTTTTAAATTTGCAGATCTGCATATTTCTATGCTTGTGTACAAACAGAATAATAGTCTGTGGTCACTCATTCTGTAGTATTGTCTAGAGCATCCCAAAAAGTTCAAAATATATTTTTCCTGGACACCCCAGCCTAGTGAAGCCTGTAGGAAATGTGCTCCAAATCAGCTTGCAGAGAAAAGAAAACCAAATAGAGAAGACAATTTTACCCAAAGTATCCTTAAATTACTTCTAGTTCTAGAGTTGGTATACTTTCCCTTGATTCTTGATGGCTATTTTGCAGGTGGATAAACAAGTTATGATTTGAAAATACATTATCTAAATATATAGAATGCTCAATGTGTCCAAGGGCAGCTAAGCCAAGCAAGATTGAATTTTTTTACTCTTTTCTGAAATACATGGGCTCTAACTCTATTATCACATCATTTTTGGCAGGTATGAAATCTTGCAGCTCCAAAGTCACATATTTGCATTGGAGCGGTAACCAGAGGAATATATTTGCATTTGGAGCGGTAACCAGAGCTATACAGCTAATTTTGGAGCCAAGAGATTACTGCTAGATTAATTAAATTCCTTCTATCCAATTGTTAATAAAATTGCACAATCCAGAAGCAAGATTCCAAAAAAATGTCACTTTGCAGCACAGACAGTATAATTAGAGAATGTTAAACTAGTGTTAAACTATGAATGTTAATTAGGGTGTGATTTGAGGGAGAATGCAAATTGCAAGATATAGGGCAGAGTAGCTGTTTCAATTTATGAGGGAAAACTCTAGGCTGCTGAGGGTAAAATCAAAGTGATGCTACATTGTGGTGTAAATAAGTAGCTTGGCGTGAGTCAGAAGGCAGTCTTGAGCCAGCAAGCCAACTGAGCGGCCACAAGGTAATCGTCTGTAGTTGGGTGTTGGGACCAAGTTGGTGGTCCTTGTACTGTGGATGCGCTAGGCAAAAGACCAATGGGAAAACATATGCTAACATGAGTGGTGTAAGCTTTATGAAAGGATTCCAATTATACCCTAAATTACCTATATAGGCTGGAGCAAAGTTTGCTTAAAATATGGATAAGTTAGAAATTCATAACAAAGACAAGATTCTTCAGATAATCTTCAATGGGCTCTTGTTGTTGTAAGAACTACTTGACACCTGATGCCCCAGCATTATTCCACCTTAAGCCGTAAAAACATTGAACTCCAGGATTGATGCCACTATATGACAGGAGTCTGCACCAGCAGAGCTACATGTCAAGAAATCAGTGACACTACATTTTTAAGAGAATCTTCTGTCAGCTACTGATGTTGTAAGAACTACTCGATAGCCTGATGCTCAGCCTCATTCCAACTTCAAAAGTTTTACAGATCTTGAGTCCCAAAATTGACTCCACCAAGGACAGGAGTCTGCATCAGCACAAATGCATTAAGGGGGCCACCAAGTGCAAGAAAAAACAAGGGATTCACAAATAACTACGGCAGAGGAAGTTTGGCAAAGTCAACCAGTCCTCAGTGTCTGGGTGTCTCTGTACCAAACCTGGTGATGTTTGGCAGTTCTTTCATTGGGGTACTTAAGTTAGGTGACCAGTTGGTATCGGTGTTATACCTAGCTATTGACATTAACTCTATCCAAATTCTGTGCTTAGGTCCGTGTATGATTTATTAGTTCAGTGTTATTCCATGCTATTGACAAAAACTCTGCTCAATTCCTGTACTTGATTGGCCTGTGTCAGATTTTTGTAATATAGGTTGTGTTGAATTTTACCATAAATTATTATTTTTACTCTTTGGTGACTTCATTGAGAACTTTTACATTTGAGCTACTCTGACAGAAAACCTGACAAATAAATCTATTGAGTTGCTCTAAAGAGAAAAATCAAAATAAAGATTCATCTCCCCAATATTGAACTTATTCAAGTAAAGTATGGCACAACATAAGTTGAGGATGCCTACTTCATTGACCCAAAGACAAAGAGTTACAATCAAGGCTGACGGCCATCAGGGTAATAAAAATAATAATGGGGTAATAAGGGACGGTTTTGAGTGTTTTTCATTAATAACTTTTTACCATGAAACATTTCATAAACAAACTTGGGCTCATTTTAAAGGTCTTTGCAAGGGCTATCATATGGCATCTCCAAAAAAATTCCATATGCTATTTGTATGGTGCTAGACGCAATATAAAAGCCTCCCAAATTAATCTGGGAACAAGGTATTAAGGGACACTTGAAATAAAACTATTTTAAAACATTTGAAACGTAAAACAACCTTGTGCACTGCAAGCTTCATATCAGTAGCCATGTAGCATATCTTCTGTATCTGTAAGCTTACAGGATGGCTTGTAATTTCAATTTCACACCATTTTAATTGAATCAAGTGATTTCACTATAACAAAAAAGATTGTAAAAAACATACCTGAAACAGGAAGGAATATTTTAGTAACAACCATCATATTTTTTGGAGAAATGAATCATAGTTTAGGGTTACTTTTACTCATTTCTATATATGACATTCTATGCACCTTATTGTAATGACTGATGATGCATTAATTTTTTGTTAACATGTTAAGTGAAATTTTTTTTCACTGAGGGAGGTGAATGTAGGGTAAACGCGGTATATTCTGACATCGTGGGTAATTCTGACACTTCTTCACTTTTTTCCTTTATATTAAGCTTTTTCTTAGTTCCATGCATCTGTTGATGGTTGAAATAGTGACATCATACTTTTGTGTGCCATACTATTGCCAAAACACTAGGTCTGGGCCGTCTGGCGGGAAAATGTTGAGATCCAAAGAGAGACAGTGTGCATCACCCAGTGAGAACATCGAAAAATGTGTCAAAGTTGATAGTCGACCTTGCTCTACCAAATAGTGATGAACTGTTTGTGTAGAAAGAATATTATGGTTTGAGACTTTTAAATACGTCTGTGAATATATTAAGAATCCTTCAAGTATACTTGTATTTGCTGATTTCAAGTTGTAAAAAATTAGTAGATGATTAAGTTAAGAGATGGTTTTAGACACATAAAACTAATTCTGACACAGCTTGGAATTAGACACACACAGCTTGTTCCAAGCTGTGTGCAAAAATTAAAATTTTCTTAATTAAAAGCTTAATTGCTCTTAATTAAAAGCCTAATTAAGTAGTGTTCAATATTCAATAGTGTTCTAATTCCAAGCTGTGTTGTATTCCAATACAGCTCACACAGCAATCAGAATTTGAACACAAGAGTGTCGGCATTATGAATTAGTAGAGTTTGAAGCGCTGCCGGAATTAGTCTCACAAAATGCCTAGTTTAGTCACACACAGTGTCGGGATATATGGATTTGGTAGGTTTGCATTCTAAAGGCTTTTAAATAAATATGGCAACATTTTGTGACATTTCATTGTTGCTGGCCCGTAGTGTGGTGTTTAGAGAGTGACATAAGGCAAACAGAACTCGAGTTGCGTGTATGGTGTATTTTTTATAGCCATTCATTTTTTGCTATGTCCTTAAATTGTCGGTATATATTGCGTTTACCATAAGCAAAATTTTTTGTTGTTGATTGATTTTTTTTTGTTAACCAGAGCCTTTGCTAACAGTCTAACCAAGGTTCTACAACTTCTACTGTAAAAGCATTTTTAGGGGTGTCCCTTATTACCACTGTGCAGAGAGTGGATGAATATTGCAAGATCTTTGGTGACGCTTCAGTAGCAAAATTTATGCCTTCAGAAGATCTTGCCGACACATTTAGATTGAAATTCTTGCATTTAATATATTTGTTAGGCTTCGGCCAACTATTTAAAAAAAAGTAAGGTTTCCGATATGTTGGATGGATCAGGATGCAGTGAAGCTTGTCTGGAAATCAGTTGCAATGAGTTCCCACCAAAAAAAAATGTAAACATCAAGCTTACGATTACGTAGTTGCGGTCACATTAGAGCGGTCAGACTTCATTATCACATGTTCAGTTGACACTTGCTGCAGCTGCACAATCAGACTGTTTTTAGGGTAAAATTAGTTATTTAGGATAACATGTGCATGCAACCTTGTAAATAAGTTCGGGGCTTGTAAATAGTTTTTCATTACTCAGCGTAAATGGCTTTTCATTAAAAATTACCCGGCGACGCATCTTAAAATTACCCGGCGACGCTTAGGGCTTAAAAACCCATATATTGGCGACACTGCATCCACCCTCTGCGCCCTGGCCTTATTACTCGGTGGGGATGTCCCTTATTACCCTGTCTCACCTCACGGAAATGGCCACCATTTTTTTTTTGGATTGAGATACGCAAATTCTGTCAATCACATTTTTAAGCCAACACCAGTATAGGGTAAACGCGGTATATTCCGACATCGTAGGTAATTCCGTCACTTCTCTAGTTTTACCTTTATATTAAGCTTTGTTTTAGTTCCATGCGTTCATTGATGGTTGAAATGGTGACGTCATACATTTGCGTGTCGAAATACTGCAAAAACACTAGGTCTTGGCCATCTAGCATGCGTAGTGAAGTGTTTTGAGAGTCATGTGAAGGCAACAGAACTTACGTAACGAATACGGTTTTTTTTTATAGTTTTTCATTTCTCGATGCGTCCTTAAAGTGTCGGAATATACCGCGTTTACCCTATGCAACTTTTATGTAACTAGGTATGTAAGTAAAATTTTTTAATACAACAAATATATTTTTTTTTTGCTACAGACCTTAGCTGCTTAGCAGAGCAGAGGTACTTATTCAAAACCTCACTTTTCACACTTTTTTTCAGAAGTAGGGTATGATTTCAGATTTCTCAACTTGCCTAATAGTTAATGCTACTGCTACATAGATAGCTAGTAAAAATGTAAAATGTTCAACTTTATGCCACTAATTTCAGTTTTGAAATAGCCTATTTTGATTAGTTTAGCTGCAACAACATTTCAGATTTCTACAAAATACTGAAGGAGAAGGACTGTCCCTTATTACCCCGTCCGTCCCTTCTTACCCCATTTGATGCTAGTATGACGGGATGCTCATTTCGTGGTATATTTTTTTTTATTTGTACGTTCTATTAATCCTGTGCTAGGTTAGTGACCAGTCAATTGATGTAACATTTATTTTGTGACTGAAATAAGGAACTTCATTTAACTGTGATATTATTATTTTGTTAACTAAAGGGTTTAATTTATGACTAAACAATGTGTAAACGAATATGTATTTCGTGACCGTAACATGGAAACTTGTCTAGCTGAGGTGATTGTAGTCT